>NW_013665810.1:0-29334 GCF_000517525.1 Limulus polyphemus | reverse complement strand
TCTCGCACTGCTAAATTAGGGACGGCTAGCACAGATAGCCCTCGTGTAGCTTTGCGCGAAATTCAAAATAAACAAACAATATTCCCTCCTCCTACTTTGCTGGACACGGTTTTTTTTTTAATTAAGCTTTAAGTACATAGGTTACTCTGATCGAAAGTTACTATTATATACATTGCAATTTTTTGAACCTTTGATACCTGAAAAGTGAAATGAAAGGCACAAATCACAAATATATCTATTTCGCTCTATCGGGATTTTTGTAAGGTATATTTGTGCAAAGTCTCATCTAGATTGGTCGAAATATACAGGAATGATAGACCTTAAAGCCTTAACTTTGCAAAATGTATTCCACATTTGACCTCTGTAAAATCGCAAGAAAGGTACAAATCTTACGTCTGTCTACTTAAACCGATCTTAATTGTTGAAAGTTATTTTTCCGCAAGGTCTAATCTAGATTGATCGAAATATAAAGAAATAGCGGAACAAAACCCCTGATTTTGCGACTTTTTATACTTTTAACTTTCTGTAAAATAAAAAGACACAAATACAAAATCTGTCTACTTTAATCTGTGAGGGTTGTCGCAAGGTTTTTATGCCAAGTATAATTTGGATTCATGGAAATATAAGGGAACTGTAGGCTAGACTATGTGTTTTTGTATTTTGATCCTTGACTCCCGTAAACCGTAATAAGGTCTAAGTTTACAAAATGAAAAGGGCTTTGGGAGTATGAAACCAAAGTATATGCCGTTTAGGTTTCAAGACGATTGCACCGAAAATAAAGGAGTGGCGCAAAATTGTAGCTATTGGAAAGAATATGAAAGAACATGAAGAAAAAACCCACAGGAAATGCAATGTCTCCCTCCCTATGCGGAGACATAATTATTAATCCAACTTTGAAGCAGGAAATCCCATGAGCAGTTAGGTGAATAGAACTTTATTTGAATTAATTAAGAAGACAGTTTGGTAAATTCTCCTCTTTTAGGTTTCATTATTTGGGTATGGTGGAATATAAGCTGAGACAATTCAATTAACACGACATGTATCTCTAAACAAAGTAGGTAACTGAAACTGATAAAATATTGATCCATTAGAGGGACTCCTTTGACGTCGCACAAATGGATTTGAGGGCACACACACACACACACACACACACACACACATATATATATATATGCTATATAAGGGCATGGAAAAGTATAACCCCTCTAGCTCCAATTCGTCATCGGAGCAGGTGACTTCCCAGTATAACTTTGTGATATTGATTTCCAGCTGTAGCATAATAAAATCTTAACAATTACAAACAGCTTCTGGGTAATGAATAGATGAAACCTTTAATTTTGTTTACAGGTCGATAGTTGATACGAGAAGTTTAGGTATTGTTGTTTAGGTTTAATTCTTCAATGCGCTAATCAGTTGTGTGGGCCCCCTATGGCACATCGGTATATCTGCAGACTTACAACGCTAAAAACCGGATTTCGATACCCGTGGTGGGCAGAGCACAGATAGTCAATTGTACAGCTTTGTGCTTAACTACAAACAAACACAGAAAATCAATTTTGTGGACTTCACAAGTATATATATAACTGAAATCGTGCCTACTTGACGCAGGGTATAGACATCAATCCCCATGTTCATTAGCCCCGTAGGATAATATCTCCTTGCGTAAAGTGCATAATAGGACATTATTCCCATGGATATATATATATATTGTACTGGTAAACATGCAAAATAAGAACTTAATATCACCATGTGTAAATGAGCGAAAATTGTCAGCAACCACAAAATAGTCAAGTATAAATATCAAATCTAAAAGTGTAATCCACACACGCGCAAAGACAAAACATATGTTCCCCACATAATCATATTTATTTATTTATTATTGTATTTTGTTAATATATTTTTGTATCTTTTATATTATTTCTTTGCTATTTTTGATTCCGAAATCTTTAGGTTTATAAACGGTTACGTTGTTTGTTATTTCCTTGATTTTATTACTTATGATTGGTTGCAGGCATTGAATGTGTAGTTAGGTTCAGGACAAACGCCAGAATATGGCCCTCTGATAATTTCAGACTTGTTCATCTGTTGTTGCACAGCAGATTATCATCTGCGTTGTTGTATGACTGAAGAGAAGGAATATCTTCATCAACTTTTTTTAATACTGGAATGCAGTTATATATCACTTATGACTTTATTGGTTTTGACGTTTATTTTTTTATGTTTTGTCTTTGTGCATATTTGGATAATATTTCAAAATTATATATATATATCTCGGAAACTACCGCACCAATCATAACTGGGTAATATTTTTATAACTAGGTAGGATTTTTATAGCTGAGCAATAAATAAAACAATTGAAATTTTCCACAAAAATGATGTTTCAGATTTAACCAATAAAAATTACAAAAAAGGAGTAAGTTTCAAATATAAAACAATCAAAAAACAAACTTTAAAAATATTATTTGTTTTTCTTTAGTGAAAATCTCATGAGTGTTGCAATAGAAAAGCAAGGCACTTTCATTGATAATAGCGCCTACAAAGAAATACTTCAATAAAATCTACTCTGTGATGTAATGTTGTGATGATAGCTCATTTTTAAACTAAAATTTCAATAAAATCCTTTTTCTCATGGATGGTGAACATTATTGAATGTCAAGTATGAGTACATTGTTGTAGAACTGTCAGACAATTCCAGAAAAGGTCGCAGGCCCACTTATCTTCCGCAGAAACTAGCAGTTATACCTGCCCAGAGGGCGGGTATTTCTGCTATTGGGTATAATGGTGTACGAGGATAATGTCCTATGGTCTCTCGTGTATAGTTATAGCTTAATAAATTATAATCTCACTTATTTTCTTTAGGATAAGAAAAATTCTTGCTCCAATGCATAAAACCAAATGTTTAGGTTAAAGGTGCTAAATTAAAGTAAACGACATATTAGGCGTATTTGTTATCTTACGTTTTCATAAGTTCGGAAACAATTTTAATGTCTGCGTCTTTATAACTCTGTTGATAATAGAAAGTAAATATTCTCTGCTCTTATAATTAAAGTAAAATTATTTCATTTTGTTATTGTGTTACCAGCCTCCTCCACAACACCATATACATTTTAACGTTTGTGGGTTTTATCAGTTTTGCTACTAGTAACATTATTGTTTTACAAGCAAAATTATATAAGTGTTAAGTCTAATATATATATATTTTTTTATCCAATCACTCTAGAATGGAAGTCGAGCAAACAATAATGATGCCAATGGCAAGGTAAGACTAGATATAAGTTATATTGAATTTTATGATTCCAATGGCAAGGTAAGGCCATAGATAACTTATACTGAGTTTTAAATTTTTCGTTTAATGGGCTAATCTGAGTAGGTGAATGAAAAAAAAAAGACTAGAAAAAGGATATATTAACTTAGACTGAATTTACGTTTACTTGAACAACATGTGTAAATTTGAAATAAGTTAAAAACGTTTATACTGTTGCTTCATCGAGATCATGTGATTCTCACGCCCTCTACTTTCTAGAACTATCCCGTATCTTGGCGAATGCTCTAGTATTGACTAGATAGAGGGTAGACTGGTATATAAAAGAGGGTGACAACGTGACGAGAGAATATTGTAATGTGTGTGTAGACAGTGAGTAATTGAACTGCAGTCACAGGGTATTGTTGAAGTTAACGTTCGTTCGTGATAGTGTTTGTTTAGCGCGATTGTTGAAGTTGAGTGTATCAGTAAAGTTATATTCGGAAAGAATAAACCAGTTTTATTAAGAAAGGACTTGTGTCGCTTAAGTTTCGTCGGAACGAAGTTACGGAAAATCAATTAACAAACGGAGACGTAACAATACTATATTTTATAATTGTTCAAAAATCTAAGCCTGACAAGGTTAATTTAACTTTATTCTCCCGTCCTTCCCGTTTCTCTCGAGACTGTTACTTTGTCAACTATTTGTAACCTGTTTTAGATGTAAACTGATAAACATGCACTAACTTACATTCAGTTTATACCAATTCTCACTGTTCTCCTGTGTTCTAGTTCTGAACGTTTTTGTATCACTAATTTTCTAAAGTTAATCAAGAAGCTTCAGTTATCGTAACTTCAATCTCATTTCCTCGTTGACAGTTTATACCTACATGATACATACCGAACTATTATATCGCTATTATTCGAACATTATGTAATAATCAAAATAAAAGTCATTTTCCTACCTCAAACTGCAATAATTTTGATAATTTGGTATAATGTCATCACATTTTCCAGTTAATATACTGTTGCACTCTAAATTAACTTTTGGACATCTTTCTAAGAGAAGAACACTTTTTCTTATATTAATCCTCAAAACTTCGAACGTCTAGCTGAAGGACACATCAGATGAAACCAGAAAATTGGTTTAAAAGTTAACTAATTCTTGTTTGACGATAAATAAATCAAACTGAAAACCAATCTCTCTCTCTTCCAATACACTCGTATATTTGTGCGTAATTGAAGAGCACGTGCACGCACAATACAAGACATCTACGTGACAAACACGTTAGTCATTTATTTTCTCAAAAGTTATCATAGCGACTATAATAGGCTAATAATAGTTCACAGTTGTAAGCTTTTACATTATTGTTAACCATGGCCAGGTGGTTAGGGCGCTCGACTCGCAATCTGTGGGTCGCGGGTTCGAATCCCCGTCACACCAAACATGCTCGCCCCTTTTAGCCGTGGGGGCGTTATAATGTAACGGCAAATCCCACTATTTGTTGGTAAAAGAGTAGCCCAAGAGTTGACGGTGGGTGGTGATGACTAGCTGCCTTTTCTCTAGTCTTACACTGCTAAATTAGGGACGGCTAGCGCAGATAGTGTAGCTTTGCGCGAAATCCATAACAAACAAACTATTGTTAACTGCAATGCAGCCTTTACAACAATCCAGTGGCCCTTCAAATTTCGTATATTGAAATTAAGGGGGAATATTTTGAAACTCGGAAAAGTTTTACTGTGAGGGGTAACAATTTGTTTTTGCCTCAGTACCTTTGAGACCTAGTTACGCCACCGGAACTGTCATAAAATAATACAGTATACCGCGATAATATTGACTTTACGATTTGCAATGACACGAAAGCTAGGACTATTTGGAAATTTTCGATGATGCGTTGATTTGAAGTTCGGAATTCCCTAATATTGACAATATAAACCTATGCTCTGACGTGCAACCCTTGTATAACATTTGAAAATACTTCAATAAACTATTTATAAATCAACTTGGGCGTAAATTTGATATAACTAGAATTAAGAAAGAGTTAAGACAATTGCATTCAGACATAATTTAACCTACCACTAAACTAATATTTTGAGTTGAGTAGAGCTTGAGTGGAAAAATGAGGTTTTTAAAACTAACTTGAGGTGGACTTTCAGAGTTGACTTATACGTATAAGTAAAATCTAGCGTAGAAAGATGTCATTAAAACTGCTTTCGAGTCACTACGTATAGTTCTTTGTCAAAGACCAGAGTAAGCAAGACTTCTCGGATTTCATTCAGGATCTGTTCATTAAGGTAAAAGATATAGATATAAAATTACACTGACGTACACGCACCAATCTATATTCCCCCAGTAACTCAGCAGTGAGTTACGGGGCTTATAACGATAAAATTCGAGGTTCTAGCCTTACAGCAGACTCAGTACAAATAGCCCAATGTGTAGCATTACGCTAGAAGAGAACGACATCTACCTATTGGTTAAGGTTTATATTCTGACTTTAAGATGGACGACAATGCTCTTTTAATAAAGTTCCACTCTATTTCAATATTAAAATATTGGCACTCAGTTTTGGATAACAGTTACCATTACGCCCTCCTTGAGTTAAATAAATCGTAGTTATTTTAAAATCAAAATCCTACTACTAGAGAAATTTGTAAAGTGATATAAGTTGTACAAAAATAGTGGCTTACTTAGATTAATCGTAGTGGTCCTCCACCCCACCTCTCCACAAGTGGCTCAGCTGTAAGTGTGGAGACTAAAAACCGGGTACCGTGGTGGGCACAGCACATGTAGCCCATTTTGTAGGTTTACGCTTGTCAACAAACAAACAAACATACTCCTCTGAAAATCGAAAATTTTTTGAAATGCATTGTAAATAACGGATCTTGTTTTAAATACTGAGTTATCACGAGTTTGGTGTTCCTACGTTTGTTCCAAATATGTTAACATTACTTATAACGTAGTATTTATTTTAATAGTGTGTTTATTGGCTATTTTATTTGTGTTTGTTTGTTTGCAATTAAGCACAAAGCTACACAATGGGCTATCTGTGCTCTGCCCACCACGGGTATCGAAACCCGGTTTCTAGCGTTGTAAGTCCGCAGACATACCGCTGTGCCACTGGGGAGCTTTTATTTGTGAGAAACTGCCCAATAACACTGATAAATGCATTATTTATACAAAATGAATATTTGAATTGTGAAATAGAGCTAAGATCATATACTGGCGTCTAATTATTATAATATTGTAGTTCAAAACGTTTAATGTTAGTTATGAAGTTATTAGAAAGATGGGGTCGGGAATAACTTAGTCTGGGATTCTCGAATAACTTTAGAATGATAGCTCGGGTTGGGCATGACCAACTGAAACATTCATTCCTGGTATTCGGTTAAGAGTAGCCACGTAGGAAGTAGGTGCTGCTTACCGGTTTTTTCCCTCAGCTTTATAATAGGGATAATTAGAAATGGTTTACACAAATTTAAGCAAGAAGTTATGAAATCTGAAATCGCTGTTACGTAATCACCCCCTCCTCGAAAAAAAGAAAGAAAAGACATTATAAACAACACGCAGAATGGTATAGATTTAAATTGTTTGTAGTTTATCAGTTAAGTATGAATGTGAAAACGTGAAGCAAGGAGAAACTTGTGAGATTGAAGAACAAAACAGTTCATTTCCTATCAGTACTTATTAGTGAGCACATGCGAGTAATTTATTCACAAGTAATACCATAATACAACTTTATACTAGCTGTATCTTCAATTATTATTTACTTTCAGAAGTAACGTATTACGATCAAGACAACAAAAACTTTAGCCAAACCTAAACTTAACATGCACTTAACAAAAAGAAGCTTAAAATAAACAATAAGACAGCTGATGTAACAAATAAGGATCTTCTAACTGGATTGAAAATCTCAGTTCAAATGACCATATCTATGTCTGTGTGTAGATATACTGTACTATATTAGACTGAGTTTTATCATGTTTTAGGTATTAAGAAAATATAATAGTAACACTAGTTTCTAAAAAAAAGTATTTTTATTTACAGAGAACGGGTAATTCTTGAACGAGCATGTATCACTCACTTGTTGTTTTTTTCGAAAATATGTCTTAACGTAAACTCGGAAATTTAGTATAAAGTGTAATATATGTTCTTATTCGTTGTTTATATTTATTTGTTTCTCCTTCAACAAGCGATAATTCCATTCAAACTGAAACTACTACTACATCATCACCCCACCCCCCTCAACGTGGAAGTGGATAGAAATTAGCTATTTTCTTAAAACTTAAAAAAATAGAAAAGTTTTCAAGTAATAGTTAAAAGTTATGTTCATTATGTTATGTGTCCTGTGAATAGTATGCAGGACTGTGTACTAAACGGTGCGCTTTCCGTTGCCACAAAATATGTATTTATGCTGCGTTATAAGATTGGTGGTCAAATTTTACTTATAGTATTCCAATAGATTCCGCTCAAGAGTTGACTGTGGGTGATGTTGATTAGCTGTCTTCTCTCAAGTCCACTGTCGAAAATTAGGAGCATCTAGCGCAGATAGCCCTTGTGTAGCTTTATACAAGCTCCGAAACAAACAAACTAGCGCTGGATGCTTCTACTCTTTTAGGGGGAATGGTACAGTGATAGTATGCATTACTGTTGCCAGTTGATATATTTATCAGCTAACATCACTGCATTATTTGTATACTTTTTCATCAGCTTCGGTTGGATGCTGCCCTCCCTCACAAGTTTGTGAAGAAAACATAAAACAGTTGACAGTCACACCCCTATGTCGAGTTCTCTGTAGTATAGCAGTCAAATATTATCTCTGCTATTGGAATGCTATTTTTATTCACTTTTGTTTTGGGGTAGCACTTGCAGTAAAACATAATTATTATTATTACATTCTTTTAGGCCTAATAAGCATATTTGCTCGTCTTGTGATGTGTTATTCACCAGTCAAAAAGATTGTTCTTTAAAATTAAAATAAAGATCAAATCTTTATCTTTTAGTTTTAACTCACCTTGTGTGGTCGTTGGTTAATTTAATGTGTCAAAATGGCTTTATGTTGGTTCTTATGTATAGCTTTGTCAGATGTAAACTGATTTGGAAGGTTTTACTTTTACTCATACCAGATTGAACTTTGAATTAACTACACATTTGAATAGTTTCGTCTCTAAGCTTTTTATTTTGAGTGCCTAATTTTCACAAATGCTCAACTTGATTATTGTGTCTGTCTTTGCATAACTATCGTATTTTGTTAGATGTATGGTGTGGATAGAAATAAGCTATTTTTTTAAGTTAAAAAATGGAAGACATTTCTATTTAGAAGTTTTTATTAACAGGAGTAGGTTCTTAGTTACATATAGTAGAATGAAAAATTGAATGTTTTGTGTGTTTCTAATAAAGTGAATACTTTTGGAATTATTTTGTAAAAGTATGTAGCCAAGGTAGAAATGGTAGATAGTTTTAAATAATAGATAAATATCCCTTTTAGTGCATACTCAGAAAATCTGTTTAATCAGTCAGCTCCTTAGACTTTGCTGAAGACGATGTTAAAATTGATATAGTTTTCTAACTGTTAGAACTGATCCAATATACAAAGACATTTTGTTAGTATTTTTTAGGGTTCCCAAAACAAAAAGTTAAGTTTAAGTTTTATGTGATTGTACTTCATAAATCAGTGCTACTATGATGTTTTAATGTTGTTTTGATTTTAAAAAGCTATAAAACGAATTCAAGTTGGATCCTGTTTCTCAGATTTTTGGGCAACTATGTTATCATTATTTAGGCATGAGATATTGTAAATTAATTATTAAATATGAAAATATTGTATTTCTTTTTATGAATGAACAATGAAAACTATACCTTCTAATTTTTCAGACACTTTATTGTGCAATGGGGTGTAACCTGGCCATCTATTTATACGTAGCAAAGCTTAAAGGTATGCTTTTACTCTAATCTTTTAATAGTTTTTGGGATGGTATATAGTAAATAATTTCTAGATTAATTGTTTAGGTAAAACTTGCAGTACAGGCTGTTAGAAATGTGTTATAAAGTTTCCAAGGAAGAGATATGTTAAAGCCATATGTTTTCTACATTAGTACTACTGATATATTCCAGTGTGTTTGGAAAAAATAGAGTATTATAAAACAAAGCTCAAGTCTGATCATTGGGTTTACACAATTATTAAATTTTTTTGCCATTTATGTTGTCATCTACAAAGCAAGGGATGTTATAAATTATTTGATAAATAAAAAATGCTTTATTCTTTCATTCAGGAGAAATTGGAAAACCCTCGCCCCCATATCTTGTAGGAAATTCGAGAACCAATGAATCAGTGATAATAGAATGGTCCCAAGAACCACTTTATGACAACGTCACATATCTGGTACAGTGGAAGTATCATTCCATACCTGGAAGTTGGGAATACTACAAACCAATGAAAGAACCAATATCAGCTAGTCGTGTTGTTATATATGGTTTACATCCTTATACCAAGTACAAAGTAAGATTTTATTTCAATGTTCATGAGTATTGAAACAACCAATGTATTAAAAAAATATTTTTGCTCTAAAAAGTAAATTAGAGAGATATTTATAAAGAATACTGTTTTGATTATTTGTTACTGCTTTATCAATAGTGACTTATTTTTAAGTTAGAATTTTAATTTAATGAAAGTTTGTTCTGTTGTTACATTATCAGTGTTGTAGAATAGGTGTGCAGTAATGTTTTTTGAAAGTTAAATGGCAAAAATGAGGTTTTGGAAGTTACCTCAAAAATATCTTGCTTTGTGAATAATATGCCCCAATGGAACTGAAGATATGGGTATATGTAAATTTAATAGATTATATGACCAGAACTAAAATATGCCCACCATTTTTGTATTATTTGGCTTTAACAGTTACTGGTGATTATTAGATTAATGTGTTATAAACCCACTGGCTCACACAAATTTTTATGAAAACACCTAAACACCATTTTTTTGTGAAAATAAATGATACCTCAAAATTTCTGTTTATTTACTTATTAAATCCCATAATACTACAGATTCTCATAAATATCTAATATAAATATATATTTTTTTAAATGGATATTGTAGAACATGAGAAATTGCATGATGTCCTAAGACTTTCTTTTTCACATCTTTAATGCTTCTCTGAAAGAAAAGGTTAATTCTTTCCATATATCCATATCTTGATGTATCAATAAACATTTTTCAAACTCTATCAGATAATAAATGTCAATGTATTATTGCCCTATGTCTTCTACTAATATAATACATTTTTCTATTGATTTCTTCACTTTTGTATCATTTCAATCAGAATTTAATTTTATAAGTAACATATTTTTGGGATGTTTGTGAAAGAATTTTTAAAGATCAAGGTATACAAGATTGGTTTATTAAGTGCCAACTTTCTAGATACTTAAAAAAAAAAGATGTAAATAAATAAAATAAGAGTCAAACTAATTGGCTTTTAATTTCCCAGCTCCTTCTATATCTTAAAATAGTGATTACATTAACAATTTTTACAGTGATAAGGAATTTTTCTAGTATTGTTTTTAAATGCTGATTACATTGGCAATTTTCCAACCATTAAGGGTTTTCCCAGTATCAAGTGACTTTTGAGAATCAACATTGAACAGTTACAACTCCCCCAGTCTCCTTTACTAAGCTTCTTAAAGGTTAGATAAACCTCCTCATGGCGTGGGGTTTGTTCGGAAGAAGTTTCCCAATCATTTTATAATTACTTTTTTCTTCAAATGAAATAGAATATAAGGGAAGCTTTAAAAAATTGTTCAGCTGTTATTTTTCTTCACTTAATTCATTAATAACGACAATTTTAAAAAGGTTGTTCAACACATATTATGCATTTTTATTGATAAAATAGCAGTACAACAAAAGAATGATTTAAGTGGAAAATGTGTAGGGTCCCAGTATTGCTTGCATAAAAACAAAATTCAAGTTACGTTGGTAGAAATTAAAAAAAATATTATAGCTCTCTTGGCTACTTATATTATACTGCTTATATTACTTTTACTGACAACTTAAACTTTCTTACAAACCTCCATAAGAATATAGGTGATTGTTTGGTGTACAGCTCCCTTTCTAATTCCAACAGTTTAAGCAACACTAGGAATTATATTGCTATAGTTAGAATTGTACATAAATGAATCATATACTGATGCCAGAAATTCAGTCATGAATTCTAAATTTGTGATTTGCTTTATCAGAAGTACTTTCAGCTGCTTACCCGGCATTGCCAGTTGCATGATACATGAAAATGACTGTAATTATGTAATATTTTAAATACTAACAAACAAACAATCAAAATGTCTAAAATTTTAAAAAGTAAAAACTTATTTTTTTTTTAACATGAGGTTGATTTTCATGTACAAAGATTGAAACTATATGTTCAGTGGAAGGACCTACCTTTGTAGACTTTTTTTTGCTGTCAAAGAATGTAATTGGAATATTTTGTATATTTATGAATTTTAATGTTAAAAATAAGCTTATGCATAGTACTGAAAATTTCATTTTTGAGTTATTTATATACTAGTTCACACTTAGAAGTATGTTTTGTAACATTCATAATGATGAGATGGGGAAATAAGGTGGGATAACACTGTTTTTTTTATGATGTGATAAGAATGTTCAAATCTTTATGTGGGTCAACTTCAAAAGGAACAAAATATGAAAAGGGAGAAATTAACAACTGTAAATTGATATGCTCCTCATTTTTTCATTTAAAGGAAGTGATTAAAAAGCATTATCTTTGAATTTTCAAGTATATATTTAGTAAAGCACATTATATATTAATTACTTCTTTTTTACTTTGTATTTTCAGTTTGTCTGCTAACAATTTTTCTGTACACATTTTTATTTTTTATATAAAGCCCAGCCACTTCTTTGAAGCATATGTTGACTGTAGAAATCACACAAGTTTTATTGTCAAGCTTAAAGATATCATAAAAGCTTTGATCTGAAGTATTTTGTGGTAGACTGATAGTTCTTCAGAAATATTAAGATACTGATGTTTTACATTTCGCCTATTGATAAAAACTCAAAGAATCAACAAGTGGCATGCTGTAAGTACATGCTGTCAAAGGGTCATAAACAGTGTAAACACTCAACCCTTGTCAACTCCTTATTTAGATTGCAATTAAGTTTATATATGGATGAGTAACAGAGCACTCTGATGAGAAATCATGCAGAATCTCTTGACCTCCCTCCCCCTTGGGAAATACAACTATGTTACTGAAAAGAATTTAACCTGCTAGAAAGCCTTGATCTTTGGAAGTTAATGATTTTGGCTGTAAAGTACTTTGGAGAAGTACTGGAACATGGAATCAAGGCTAAATGCATAATGTTTACAAGATGTTTTTTGTTATAGTTTCGAGTGGCTTGGGTTATACTACCTCAGTATTCACCATTATTTTCTGAAGAAAGTGTTATTATTTCAACTTTACCTTATGGAGGTGAGTACAAGTTGCTGTTTTTAAAAACATTTAGAACTAAACACATTTTACAGTAGTTATTTTTTTCAATTTAGCAAAATAATCTAAAGTACTTGGTTAGTGTTCTCAAAAAATTCTTACGAGTATTAATATTTTGTTTTCAAATGTGTTATACATTTTATCCTGAAGTTCAAGTATATTGAAGTCGTTTATGAAACTTCTTAAAGATGTTTTATATATCACTGTTGAAGTTACAAAAATTTTCCTTTTATTTTTTAAACAAAACACTTAATAACTCCATTCTTTTATACAGCTAATCTTACTTAATACTAACTATTTTGATCCATTTTTTATGGTGATTTTGATATTAGATCATACAGTTCATTATCATATTTAGTGCAAATAGCTTTAAATGAACACATCATGTGTCTAAGTATTTCATGAAATTATCCCATAACATTATATATCATTAAATGTATTACTGTGATTCTCATAATTTTTATAAGCAGTCTTTTGTTTCACTAATCTTCCTCAAATAATGTATTTTTGCATTTAAATATGAAAAAAAAAATATTCTTTCAAGTCTGTGTTAAGGAAATGAATTATACAAGAAAATAAAATATTTTGTTCACAGTTTTCAATAATAGAAACTTACTAAAGAAATAGATATTATATATATTATTTAGTTGTTGAAAACAACACTACAATTTGCTAGAAATTTAGTCTTATGTTTTAAATTTTCACCATAAATGCAATATAAAGAAAAAAAAAAGGCCTTTAATGTATATAAAACAGAAAAACAAATCCTAACAAAAGAAGAAACAGAATAAAGGATATATGAAAAACAAAAACTAATGATGCTAAGTTAACTTGCCAAAACATTATGATTGTACTTTTAACTACTATTCACATTTTTAGTCATTTGAAATTATTAAAAAAGGCTGGTCAGTAGGTGGGATTTCCAAGTTTCTTTTTTGTTTTCTATTTGTTTCTATTTTTTTATCTTTCTTTCAACGTTGCTTTGTTCTAGTATTTTCAGATGCTTAGATTATTTTATTTTGGGCAGCTTATACTGTTTTATTTTGTACATTTGCTCCAAATAGAATTAATTAGTAATGTAAACTGAAGATTTGTTTGAAACCACTATATCAAAGTTACAATATTCAGTTGATGGACCTTCACAAATACACTGCATATAGTACTGTTACATTTTTAGAATACAAAGATACACACTGTTAGTTTAAAGTTTATTTCAGGTTTTTATAAGCTTTTTATTTATGTTCCTCGCCGTTTGGCAAAAACATAGAACTGTAGGAATTTTGAATATGTTTATTATTTAGTGCCTTCTCCATCTCCATTAATCAACACTCTGACAGCTGTGGGACCAACCAGAATTGCTGTGAGTTGGGACCCACCTCTTTTTCCAAATGGACCAATTGTTTCTTATGTTCTGTATCTTCGTGAACAACCGAGTGGAATACCATCTGTAAAGGTAGTTCTTAAAACTGGTATAAATATGTACATAGTAATAAATAAAAATTTTTTCAGGATGTTAGAAAGCTAATAACGTTAAAGAGCATTTGATTATCTAAGAAGGTTTACATTTGGTTAGTGCAGTTTGAGCGTTTTAAAGGATTTATGTTTCTTGTGAAAAAAATTAAGCTTATTTAGAAATTAGTAGATTTAAAGATCTTTATATTCCTTCATATTTTATAGTTATACAAAGTTTTGATCACTTTCTGTAATGAATTTCCCATAAATTGTATCTCTAAGCATAAAATATAAAATTTTTATTTACGGAAGTTTTGAAATGTTTGCCAGTAATATAAAGCTTATTTTCTCAAATTGTTAGTTTTCAAAGATTTTCTATATGATTTTAAGAATTTAAATAAAATTAATACATATTATAGTACATATGCTAAAATTTAGCTTAAGCTATCTCACTCCTTGCTTTATAATGATTTGAGAGGCTGAGTAATAAATACCAACTCATATAGATTTCAAGAACAATAGATTGTTTTAAATAAATTAAAAATGATTAAATATGTTAGACTTTATTAGAAAAAAGATAGTTTTAAGACTTCCTGTTTGAACTCTGAAAGTAACGTAACGTAAGCTGTATGTAAACAAATACAAAATATAATTGGATTATGAATGTATAATACATAAACAAATGTGACTGAAGCAGGATATATTGGATTTAGGTTATCAGTTCACAGTAGTATAGCATCTTACTTTTGTTTTTCAGGATATATCAGGTAGTGGAAATCAATTATACTATATATTCACCAATCTCCGTCCCAACACAAGTTACCAGGTATCTGTGGCAACAATAAATAACATGGGTGAAGGACCTGCAGACTCCAGGAATATTTCTACTTTGCCAATACCAAAAACAGCTGGTTTGTATACTGACTTTTCGTCAAAAATATCCTTCAACTTAGTTACGTTATATAATCTTTGCATAATTACTGAATATTTTTGTTGTTGTTGTTGTTTTTGAATAGGATAAAATATACACCAAAAACTAAACAATTTGAACAATTTACTGAAGGTTACTTTTTCTCCTTGTAAATATAGATAACATAGAATCAACTCCATATTTGATTTTGGGATCTCAGCAGAAAATCTTGAAACAAGGATTGAAAATATGGAATGATTACAAAGTATTGTATCATAGCACAAACGAATCATTGTTTGTGAGGGGTAAGTTTCAGAGCGAGTAGTGTAAATTTTTCATATTTTGTAATGCATTTCAATAATTTATTAGCTTCTGTAAAATAATAGTAATGAGAGTAATTTCTTCTGAATATCAAAATAACTCGGTATGTGTTCCATTATTTTTATAGCAAACTGATCTAAACATTTGACGGAGTATTTCAGTAATTTAGTAACAACATCAGTCCTGAAATTTTACTTTTCCTCAGAAACACCAAAACTCGTATAACATAAATGCAAAATAGAGTATGTGAATGCTTCATGAAAATAAATGTTTGTTCTATTATTTATGGAATACTTTTTGACCATTTTGATATTCATCTGAATCAACAGAGTTTTGTACATTGTAAAACATTTCACCTACAAAGTTAAATGCAATCATATTTCTGAGTGAACCAGAGGTATATTTTGACACTTGTAATGAACCAATCTCTGTGTGTAATTCATATAATACTTGATATCTTTTTTAATAACTGTCAAAATAAGTAAATAACTGTTGGCAAATTGTAAAATTGTTAGAGATGATACTTAAAATTACCAAAAATTGTATCACTTAATGAAAGAGGTATGCAAAACCTCAAACTCCGGCCATTGTGATCATTTATTTCAAAATAGCCTTCAAACTATAAAGTACATTTCCTTATAAAATAAAATGTTTGTTCTTGATTCAAGTAGAATTCAAACTCATACCTATAATAACATGTACCAAGATCATCCATAGCTCTTTTTGTTTGAGTGAAGGAGTTATTACAAATGTTTTATTAATAATAAATACTCTATATAAGAGCAAATAATTATTTATAACTATGTGACAATTAAAGAAATTAAGTTTATTGATGAACATAACTAATTCTATAACGTGCTAAATTTTATACACTTAAAATTTCTGATAAATTACTTAGTTTCATTTTTTGAATTGTAGTGAAGATGTACATGAAGTCATTATAGCCATTCTTGTTGCAATGTTTGAAGCTCTAAACAGTTTAACTGAAACTGGTTATCTAACAAGAATTAAACAAAGCAGTTCTTTAAAAATTTGAAATTATAATCTCCGATCCTTTCTGTGAATTTTTGTTTCAGGAATTATAGTACTTATAGTTGATAAGTTATTTTGTTCATGCATTGATATTTCAAGCTCATTATATTTAATCCAAGTAGAATGATGTCCATAACTTATTAACACGATATACAGCTTTTTCCCTAACTTTAATCTCTAATTTTTATTTTTGTTTATTATAGGTGTTGGTCTTCATGTTGACCAGGATTTCATTATATTTTCTGATAGTTCCGGAAACATCCGGAAAATCTCTTCAGATGGAAGGGAACTGAAGACCATCACTAATCGAAGAAGCACTCTTCCTTCTAGCCTTTCTGTTGACTGGCTGAATGATTTGGTTTATATGGTAGAGGAAAATAAGGTGAAGAACCAGACTGTAATAACTGATAAAATAGCATGTACCATGAATAATATAGTCAAGTTTTTAAATCCTTTATATTTACAAGGATACACCGAATGTAATGGAAAATTGCACATACTTTTAAGAATGATTTTTATTGGAAGTTTTTAACCCATATACTTTTGTATCTCCTGTAACCTAATGTACTTTGTTATAACTGATTCTTGACCATAGTCTATTAGAAGACTTTTTCGTAAAGCAGGCAGCACCTAAGAAAATGTAAAGTCAATTTAGTCCCAGTCTTTTAAACATTTCTGACTGACCTTACTTTGTGTTGGACTGAATGTTTATACTGAGTTCTTTGAATTCTGACTTTAAAACAACTGAGTCAAACATTTATGCCATCAGTGTCTTAAATATTTCTATGAATTTTATCTATCCGCTTATTTTGTTAAGTTATTTTGAGTATTTAAAAATACAATAATCTGTTGGTGTTGTATCAATTAATTTAATAAATATAATAACAACTGCTCACAAAAAGTTAAAAAAATACATCAAGGTGCTTCTTAAATCAGATTTTTTTTCTTGGTTAAACCATAAACTTCATTGTTTTTCAACATACTATGAGGTTATTTTGAAGAAGTTCAAACACACTTTTTTCAGATTAGCAGATGTGATTTGTATGGGGGTTTGTGTAAAGTTGTGGTGTTTGGTTTCAAGACAAGAGCAACCTGTGTGCATGTTGATCCTTATAATGGGTGAGTACAAGGTACATTTACAAATCTAAGACCCAAAACATTGTCTTTAATTGAGGGTATTTTATTTGTAGCAGTAATGATATTATTAATTTATGACTGACCTTAATTTGTGTTGGACTGAATGTTTATACTGAGTTCTTTGAATTCTGACTTTAAAACAACTGAGTCAAACGTTTATGCCATCAAGTGCTAAGCTGCTTGTTTTTGTGTTATATTGGGTTTTTTAATTATCTGTTTTGAACAAGCTATATTATTAATAATATTACTGATAATGAGCTGATTCTTGCTCTCTGTAATTAGTTAGACTTTAAAGCATTTGAAATGCACAGTGTATGCTATCTGTGTACATTTTTTTTTGCACTTTAATACTTTGTACAGTTGACACAATTATTAAACTGTTAGACAACTGACTATTTCAGTTAGTGATATGTTTAATTTTTATACCATTCTTTTCTCATATAGTTTTTTTTTATTGGACATTTTAAACTATAATATGCATAATGTTTGATCTTTATACAATTTACAATGTGGATTCTTATTATACAAGCATTGAAACACTCCATTTCATAAACATTTTGAAATAGCTAATTTTGTGCATTTTAAATTATGATCATGTTACAGCACACAACTGTTCTTAACCAAGCCATTCTATGAACTAAACTCTTAATTGAAAATGTGTTTTAAAAATTGGAATGTGAACTTCTTATTTTTGGCATAATAATTGTAATTTTATGTATTACTCTTTGGAAACCATTTTATGAGAAGGAAGAATTATGATAGCAGAAGTGGAGTGTGTTTGAGTATAATTTCCAGCTAACTTAAATAACAGGAAATCAGTCCTATAAGCTAGAATTCTTGGGTTCAATTCCTGGTCTAATAGTCACTTTATGTTTTTTAGTATTGATTACTATGAAGTTTTCTTAACTTAATCTGAATTAATAAACAGTAAAATGTTGAAATAAGATTCATTATTTTGAATAATTAAATGAGTTAGGTGTATATGTGTGTATATACATATTGTTTTAGTTCAGCTTCACATGTTTTGTTGGGTTTAAGTATATATGTATATCATAATATTTTTTATAAATCAACATTTTGTTGTCTAGAAATAGTAAGGTACAATTTTACAATATTATGTTCCGGTCATTGACCCTCACCAAGCTTTTGTTTACATGTACAGTATCAGATGAGATTTGCACTGTTCCATTTCATATTAAGTAAAATAATAATAGTATTGAGCGTACTTTTATACTTTAAATTTAAGAAGATAATATATATATATATATATATCTTCCATACTTAAGTTGGTCTATTTGTAAAAATAAATGGAGGGTAAATACAACATTGCATTTGTTTTGTAATTTTTCAGTGGGTATTTAGAAGTTCACCTGTTCTTTTATTTTGAATGTCAGGATATGAGTAATCTAATACATATGTTTGTGATATATTTTATCACTCAGAATAGTTAATGCATATTTATGAATAAACTCTGTAACTAATTTCTTTGTTATTTTATGTCAGGTTCATATAACAACTAGGGAAATCTCGGCTAACTTTATAACTATTATTTTCTTATAATAAAATTTTAAGAATAGCCTGTATTAATGTATTTATTACTTTAAAATATTATTGAAATAGTTATAGTAACTTGTTTATAAAAGAACTTTTAAAATACTTCATCTGAGGTAGAAACCAAAGTATTAAAACAACTTTTAGTAAAGGAACCTTTTGTTAACAGGTATTTATACTGGATTTGGACGAGTGATTCAGAAGGAGGACTTTACAGAATTGGCCTTGACAAGATAGCCACACAATCTGTAAATGAAAAAGACTGTGATCAAATATTGAAGAACTCAACACTAACTACTTTAACCTTAGACCATAAGAACTATCGTCTTTTGGTACCTTTTCCAGATCAAAACACTGTTATTTCCATGTCTCTTGAGGGCTCTGAACAACAGCACATCAGAAATAACCTCCAGCAGCCTAAGTTTCAGCAAGTTAAGAGCATTGCTCTGTATAACAAACTCTTTTATTGGACCACAGGATCAGCCGTATTGTGTGAAGAATATCATAGAGAAGAGAAGAAGTACTATCATAATAAGTACACATTTGATGCAGATGAAACACCATTTATTTCACTTACCATACTACATTCTGACATTCAGCCTTGGCCAGGTATGCGACAACTAATTTATTCTTAGTTGTTCCAAAAATAAAATTCTATTGAGAGAGAAAATTACTGATGTTAATCTAAGACATTCTGCTTTCATCATAAAGAAATGTCATTTTTCATACTACTCTCTTTATTATTGTTTTACATAATAGGGATCGTTAATTATCGGTGATCTACCCCAGAATTCTATTGTCCATCGAAAAAAGCAAAACAGATTGTAACATGTCTTCCCTAACATAGTACATATGACCTATTGGTTTTGGGTCAACATCTGAGCTTACAGTAATTTGCCGTTTTTCTTGTGTTTTGTAATAAATGTACTGATTATACACTTTGTGATCTTTTTACAACTGTTGGAGATGTAATATGTGTCATAGTATCATCATGAACTAATGCTGTTTATTCAAATAGCCTAATATAGGTTTTTAAAACTGAAGAAACAAAGCACAGTTTCAAAGTAACATCACTATATGTTTACTTCAGGTCATAAGTAAAGGCTAAAGGACAGATTTTCTTGAAAAATTGTTTTCCTTCTACAATCCAACTTAATATGTATATTAAGCTATTGTTAGCTTAATTATGAAAAAAATCTATCAATGCCGTATGGATCTCATTACATTTTTACCTTTATCTTGGTTCATTTCCCTTCTGTCCCTCAGTATATCTTTACTTTAGCTCCATACATTTGTTCATTAACTGAACACTTCTTTGTTTTATAGCTCAGTACTCTTTTCTTTTAGCTAAGTACTTTTCTGTTCCTCTATTTATTTAATAGGTCAACACCTCTCTGTTTTGTAATTCAGAACCTTGTTTTTTTAGTTTAACACATCATTTTTATGAGAGAGTGCTATAGAAAAGATGTGCTGAACTAAAAAAAGCAATGTTCTTACTTCATAAAAATGATCTGTTAAACTAAAAAAACAAGGTTCTTACTTAATAAAAATGATGTGCTGAACTAAAAAAGCAATATTACTACTTAATTTGCTATAATAATAGTGATGTTTTAAGCTCCAAAAGAGTGATGTTTTAAGCTCCAAAAGAGTGATGTTCTAAGCTCTGTAAAAAATATGTGCTAGGCTAAAAAAAAACAGATGCATTATGCTATAAAGAGAAGTATAATAGTAGATGAAATGAGCACTGTGTTGAAATGGGAAGAATTCTTCTGACTTCCAGGAAGTAGATGTACTGAGCTAAAGAAGAAACATATTATGCAACAAGAAGTTTTTTCATGGTGCTTAGTATATATCTCTCTTCTGTAGTTTGGCACTTCTATTTTCTTTTAGCTCAGCACATTTCTTTCACCAAACTCAGTAAATCACTGACCTGGAACCCAGCACCTTTTTCTTCTCTAGTACAGCATATTTACTTCATTGAGCTTTACTACTTTTATTAACTGTAGCTCAGCTAATTTATTTCATGATGTTCCTTTTTGTTTTATGTACACAGAATGTTTATATAGATTTATAATCAGTAGCACAGGATTATTTACATCATTTACCCTTTCAGTAAATTACAAGGTATATAATAAGAAATCTAAGTTTAGTTAATACCGTTAAGAAAAAACTAAAATGTTTTGACCTTATGGTTATTGATTTATTGAAACATGAGTGCTATTAGGATTCAGTTATATAATTCTTGCCAGTTTAAATGCTTGACATATGATAATTAAGATATGCAAAAAAGGAAGAACACCAGTCTCGAAATAAACTTGGTTTTTTATATTTAAAAATGGAGGACTATTGGATATTAACCAAACTGAATTCCATAAATAATTCGAAGTAAGTAATCCAGCTGATAGAACATTAGATGTATAACTCACATATGTAATAAAAGAAAGGTAAAATACAGTCTTTATAATGTTGTATTAACAGTTGTTTTTAAACTTATATGTCACAGACATTTGCTTGGATAACATAGCAGTCATACTTTTCTTCCTATTTTTCTCACATGAGGTGTAGAAATTGGTGTTTTAAAAGAAGAAATTATTTAACATATTTTAATATTGTCTGGAAACAATTCCACACAGTTTTAGTTATAATAGCTCCAAGTCAAGGTCATAGTAAAATTAGAGTACACTATTGGATACTTTGTCTGTGTGTGAAGCAAAAGTTAGATATTGACTTATTAATTGTTTATTGTATTTTAACTGTCTTTTTCACTATTAGTATTTTTCATTGATAAAGTTTTTGTAAAGTAAATGTTTTTCATGCTTGAATAGTTCCAGTCAACCCAGTAGAAGGAGTACAGGCTATTTTTCATGAGAAACAGGCAAACATTTCATGGGGAAAGCCAAGACTTTTAGGAGGTATTGATAAGTTATGTTATTTATATATAACACATTTTTAAATATCGTAATACATAAGTTTTGTTTCAAATAGTTGTGAAATATTGATTTCTAAAATCTTTATCTCAAACCTTCCAAGTGAATACCTATTTTTCCATTTAACTCAATGTTTGTTTGAATAAATGCTTTATTAAATAAAGTAAAATCAACAGCAAAGTTTTTAAGGCAGTATTCTTTAATGCTATTGTATGCATGCTGTCCTTTAACAATAAGTTTTAAACTTTTAAGAAAAATATTCCAGCAAAGTATTGTTTGTACAACATCTGTAAGTAGCTATAAATAACGAGTACTGGAATGACATTCTGAGATACAAACATATGTTGCTTATCTAGCAAATATATGCAAGTGGAATTAGAAAGACTGGATATACAAGGTTGCCTTTTATTGTAAATTGATGTACTTCACAACATCATACTATAGAACATTATATTTGATTTGATACACTGGAAATATAGAGTTATCTAATTTTGTAGATAAAAGCGTTGAAAAGTCCAGTTTTTAAAATTACCTATTCTTATAGATACAGAAACCTTATGTGGTATATAACCATACTATGCATTTTCTACCTCCGTATTTTGATATAGTATTATTTTACATTTTTTCTGTTATTATGGTATGTGCAGTATTCACATATCATGTGATCAAAAAAGTCATTAACTTGGTTTTGTTCTAGTTACCTTCGTCATTTTCTTAATTTAACACCTGGTCTGTCCATGAAGGTATGGCTGTAATACTGCACATTGGGAAAGGATGTCAACAACACTGCCCCCTAGTGGTAGTGCCTTAAGGTTATAACCTCCCTTATGTTTCAATGGGAGTGATCAACAGTGATATAGGTGGTGCACATGTCCTAAGAATAGTACTTATTTAATTCACTTAATCCTCTTTTCACCAAGTGATGCATAAGGCCTTCAAAAGGTTTTGCCAGCATACTCTGTCTTTGGCCTGTTCCAAGGTCAGCTTTTCCTTGGATATCAATTTCGTTTTGATTGACCTTATCCATGTTGTTTTTTGGACTTCCTTTTCTTCTTTTCCCCTCAAGATTCCAGAACTGAGCCTCTTTTGTTATGCTGTTCTGTTCTTTCCTTAGCACATGGCATATCTACATCCATCTTTTTTTTAGTGATCTCCATCACGATGTCTTCCTGTCCTTCTTTTCACTTCTTTAAGGTCTTTGTGGACCATTGTACTATAAGAGTTATCCTAAAGCATCTAAAGTAGCTTTCTGGCAGTTTATTTGGTTGTTTTCATGCAGTCTGATCCATAGAATAATGTGGATTTTAACAATGTTATTGAAGAGCCACAGCTTGGTCTTGAGAAAAATCTTGAGATCTTCACAATGGTTTTAGTTGAACAAATGCATATCTAGCTGTGTTGATCCAAATATCTACATCAACATCTATTCCTCCCTGCTTCTCAACTATGTTTCTCAGGTATGTAAACTGACTTATGACTTCTACTTCTTGCCAATTTACTTGTAGCTGTGTCTGTGATGTTGCATTAATCTTCATCAACTTTGTCTTGTTGGTGTTAACTTTCAGACCAATTTTCTGAGAGTTGCTGCTTGCTCTTACAGTTTTCTTTTTCAGATGGAAGAATATGCTGTACCTGAAGACATAGTATCTTAGATTTTGGTATATAATACTGTGATCTCTAAGTTAGCATCTCTCTCTCTCTCAAGCTTAAACCCTCAGTACAACAAGTGAAGTTTAACTTCTTTCTATAAATAATAATACTCTTCTAAAGTTTATCCTGTAAAATGAACTAATTCTTATTAAACAACATAATAGGTTTTTAGAAAAGTTTAGAGAGTTAGTTATCTAGTAAAGGTACTGTTCTTCATCCAGTACCCACATATGTTATTCGTTTTTGAATTTAAATAAATATTTGTTTTCACTGTGTTTTCTACCTTGTGTTCAGTCTCTTTCATAAACTCATTCAAATCAGATAACTCAGAATTACTTTGTATCTAGTATCTTGTTCAATCTGCTATTATTCAGCAGACTTATGCCATTGCTCTAAGGAAAATTGGTTTCACCTAAAGATACCACACTTACAACACTGATGAAAAAAGTAACTGATAATGGGATAAAAGCAAGCCTGGTAGAACAAGATTGAATATATTAAAGATGTCTAATCTTTATGATGTAAGAACTTTGAGTTAACTCATTTTGTGGATAAAAACAGCAAAGTTATATATACAAATAAAAATGATTTGGTCTTTGTACCTATTATAACTTGGTATGGTCATTGTACCCAAGGTGGGAAGCTTTATAAGTGAACATTGATGGATATCTCTTGCACTCCTGGGTAGCTCAGTGGTTAGAACTTTGACCTTGTTCGTCTCCAGTCCTGAGCTCAAATCCCACTCCTGGAGCTTCTTTTGACTTAAAAGATATCTAATATTAATTGCTATGATATAAAAGTTATCTTGTGAGGACAGAACTTGGCAAAACTGGTTATATAAAGTTATTTAATCATGCAGAGAAGGAGGTATGGGAATACTGTTGATGTGAAAATGATTCTGATACATTTATATTTTGGTAAAGTTGATTTACTACAAATTTTATAACTTGATTATTACATAATTTGATTGATTTATTACATTTTGTTATTTCATGAAACTAATTGAAAGGTTATTTTGACCCAACTTTGGAATTTCTTGTATTTTATTTTTTATAAGTTATAGTGATGTTAAGGAAAATGTTGCTTATATTAACTGTATCTTTGGGAGATTATGTAACCTTCAATTAGGAAATACTAGAATTCACCTGTGATAAAATAGTGTGTGCTAAGTCCAGTATAAATAGTAAATTGGATCCTGCAACAATCCTTAATCATGTGGCTCAAGAACTTTGCAAATATTATTGCATTTTAAATGTAATTACATTGTAAAACAAGTGTTTCAAAGTTTTATGTTCAACTTGGCACTTGGTATAGGCAAAGTGCACGTATGTATGTGTATATACATATATACACACACAAACTGCACATATAAAGCTAACTTTAATTATTGAGCAAGAAATCTTTTACAAAAAGCTGTTTACAACTGTATTTTTTGCTGGCAAAACAATTGTTAAGACTGTTTATACAAAGTTCCTTGAAAAAGACTGGTTATAAAAAATTAACAGAGTCTCTAAGAAGTTTAATTATACAGAATTATTTTATATTTCAGGCAAAGGAGCATGGCAAAACTGGTTATATGAAATAATCATTAAGGAGCTCACTTCAGGCAGAAGCATTGTAATAAAAAACATAACTACACTTATGTTTGTCGTGGATGGCTTACTACCTGCTACAGTCTATTCTGTTAAGGTTCGAGCATACAGTCGTGGTGGAGCTGGTCCTTGGTCAACAGAGTTCAGAGGCAAAACGATGAAACAGGGTAAGTTTTACTTCTATAATAAAAAGCAAGTAATGAAATGCAGCTAGAGATACTTCTTTCATAAGTCAAGTAACTTATAAATCAAATATATAATTCTTTCTTTGAAGTATTTTCTTGCAATTTTGCTGTTAATTGATGGTTTGAATAAGTAGTTTAGTTAAATACTTGTCTCTAGTACATACTTAAGAAATCAAAGTAACAGACCAAAGTAACTAACTACAGTAACAGACCATTAAACCTGTTTTCAGTTTCTGATTTGTTGGTGATGTTTCAGGCTCCATACTAAGTTCTTCATCAGCTCTATGTTGAGGGAATATTACCACATTTGTATACATTATGAGACTTTGTTTGAAGCCAAATTAAATTAACAGTTTGTAAAAATAGCTTTGCATTTGTTGACTTCAATGGGACAAGCAAAAGTAGGAAGGGGACAAGTACATTTTGAATTTCACTAGTCCCAGGGAATAAGCACATTCGAAAATGTTTTCCTCAGCCAGTCATGGATTTGTTTGTTAATAGTTAAGTACAAAGTTGCACAATGTTTCTAGCATTGTAAGTCTGCAAACATACCTCTGTGCCACTGGGGGGCCTAGTCATGGGTAATGATATCTTATGTGCAATATGAAACTAAAAGAAAATGTGAGCACAGTAATTACAAGACTTATTAAGAATGACAAGTTTTTTAATTAATCAATTAAAAGTAAAAAAATTAATTTTTAATGAGAGGTAACTTCAGTGCAGTTTCAGTTTAATTCGCTGCAGGCCCTAGAATCTAACTTTAGTGTGCAAGTTAGGAAAATATCTACTAAACTGACAACATCCGTGCAGAGTTTCAATGAAATCAGGAGAATTAAATGAAAAGTCTGAGGATGATTGATTGAAAGTTTGAATTACTTAGTTTTAGAATTGAATTTGTACCACAAAATGGTGCAACACTTTTTGTATTAAACCTAAATCAAACATTTGCAAAAGGAAGTGTTTAAGTTGAAAAGAAATTACAAGATATTTCATTATTCACCTCGTATCTATTCAAGGATGCTTGTTGTACCTGAGAAAGATAATAAACATTTTATAGAACATTATAAAAGCTCTAAACCCTCAGACTTACTGCTGACCCACCTACGGGGGGGGGGGGGGGTGGTAAAATAAGAACAAGGTAATTTAGTCAACAGATTAAATATATGTCTTTTACAGAAAATTGACTCAACTTTGCCTGTGTTGAAAAAAATATATATATTTGTAAAGATAAGTACAACTTATGTTTCTCAATTACAAGTTTATTTACCTTATTTTTATAAGTTAGAACTTTTGTAGAACTCTTAACCAAAGGACACATGATAGACAGTGATGATAGTAATTTGTATTGTGCTTGTGAAAAATAAAGATATCTTGTATAGTTAGAAACTAATTTTGTCCTATAGTTAGGTGCTTCAGAATTTTAATGATTTAAGTGCAAAGAGTGGTCGACAAGTAGTTAAGTGCCACAACAATCAAACAAGTTAATAGTACTGAACCTGAAAGTTCTTTATTTTATAACGGTAACTTAGTTTTTAATGTGAATTTTAACAACCTCATTTGAACTTTTTCCTGTCAACAGCTCACCACAGGCAGATAATATTCTCTGGTGACATTCAGCTATAATTCAGCCTAAAACTCGTGCAGCTTGTTGTAAGAGGATTTGTCTAATGTACTGTGCATAATCATGTATGTATATGTGGCTGCTGCAGTTACACCGTGTGTGCAGTGTCAGGAAAACAAAATACTATTAGTTACTTAATGTCCTGTTGATAGTAGTGGCTTTTAATTAATCTGATTGTTATTGTTAATGAGAATGTATTATAGCAACCAGTCTGATGTGGATTCTTTCACAGAACCCGAGGGGTTTTCACCATATATCTTGTGGAGTGCCAAAGAAGGGCTACTAAAATCTAACATCATGGGTGATGATGTACAACCTTTAATTCATAAAATCCATCTTAAAGGTTCCATTGTGACAGGTAGGCTTAGTAAATGTTCTCACAAGAAATTAGTTCTAAAGAAAAACTTAATCTTTGTATTTTGTTAAAAAATAATTGAGTATTTTGAAACTTTTGCCAAATGTATGTCATAATAAACTTCAAAGTTAATTGACATTAATGACAGTACTTGTTTTACAGTTAACATGGACCAAGTTAGTAGAAGATTTTGGTGTTTTCAGTAATTAAATTTCTGGACTTTAAAATAAGTCAACTGTTATGTAATAGCAATGTTTTTAATGGCTTTTACTTTTGTAATTAATGCACATCATTTGTAAAAAGCAGTGGTGTTTTTGAGTCTTTCTTATCTAAAGTAAGTAAAGAAGGAGTTGTTAATTCAAAGAGCAGATTAAACTAATAGGATGTGCTTAATAATATTCAACCCACAACAACTGGTAGTGTGTTACTATGGGTTTAATACTTTTAAAGATGTCAGCTTGGAATGAATCACTTTTTACAAAAGTCTTGCTCTCTTGCTTTCATAACATCTTTACCTAGAAGATATGCTAATGTTACTAGCTGTTTTTCATTTAACTGTATAAAAATAATTCTCTTTTTTTTTAAGTGCCACCCTTCACAATTATCAGAATTTTTAGGTGCTAGAAAAAAATTTTGGTTGCTAAAATTCACTCCCTAAAGAATTTTAAGCATGCTAATTTTTGTTAATCTTTTCTCTTCAAATGCAAATACCCAGCAACATTATCACTTTACTGTAACAGTCATACTAAACATAGTATGATTGAAAAAAACCTTAAATCTCTAACTTTCAAGTCTTGATAAGTATTGCTAAAGACTTATATCTAGACTGTCTTATTGGCATTAGGATACTTGCATTGTTTAATTGCTACAAATGGTGTTTATGTTTAGATGTAGTATAAGGCAAGTAATAATAATAATATCAATTATATATATATATATATAATACATATTTGCAGATCAAAATATAGATAGGGTGGAAAACAACATGCATAAGTTGCTGATTGTTATACATGTAAGCAAGATGTATATGGCACTTAAATCTGTATAGGCCCCCCACATAACTAATAACTAACATTGGCCGAGGTCTGCTGTTTATCGTGGCACTAGCCTGTAATTTCCATTAATTTTTTGTATACCCTCAGAGCAGATTGACATGATTTTTAGGAGAATTTGGCACCAAACACATGTAAAATTTACACACTGTAACTGATAAAAGGAGATAATGTATATATATATATTTATGTTATGGTGATACATTGTAAAGATGAACTAACCTGATGTGTTGATGTTTTTTGAACATTTATTAGCATGTCATTGTATGGATGAGCTGGCATTATGTTTTACAACACATAATAAAATTCACATTTAATGTTTTTGTCTGTTTTTCCTTTTGAAACTAGGCATCAGTTGGTATAAAGAACGTGTATTTTTAACCACCAACAACAGTCAGTTGTTCACATACAGTATTTCACCTCACCAGTCCTCACTTCAGCCCATCAATGTAACTAATGCAGTAAGCTTGTCTGTGGATTGGCTTGCCCCAAAGCTTTACTGGTCAAACCCTGCACAAAACTTGGTGAGTACACACATATTTTAGAACTAATATTGGAATGTAATGTTTTCATGTTTTTATATAGAGCTCTTCATAGGCTACTGACAAACATTTTTCAGTGTTTGCTATTCTAATGTTCTTTAAGCTCTCACTAATACGTATGCTTTGCAACTATCTTTAATCTTAAGTCTTTTATCAGGAGTCACTATAACATTTCTGCCTGACGAAGAACCTTAGATCAAAATTGGTCATAATGTATACTAGTAATGTGTGTGTGTGTGTGTATATATATATATATATATATATGTATAGTCTACA
>NW_013665809.1:896859-899760 GCF_000517525.1 Limulus polyphemus | reverse complement strand
ACACTACTTCCTCCTTCTCATATCGTGCTCCTCCTGATAGTCGTGATTAAACACTATTGCTCGACACCGTATTTTCTACAATAACAAGCCCCCCAGTGGCACAGCAATATGTCTGCGGACTTACAACGCTAGAATCCGGGTTTCGATACCAATGGTGGGCATAGCACAGGTAGTCCATTGTGTTGCTTTGTGCTTAACTTCAAACAAACTATAGTAACAAGCTTCTGCAAAGAACAACGAAGTTAAACTTAGATCGTATGTCTTGATAAACTTTTTACACTTCCTCTACTGTACGTAGACTTCGACTTCTAAAACCATATTTAAGCAGATCAAAGGCACGTGTTTTTATTGGAGCTGTATTGAGTGACTTGACAAGTACGAGGTCTAGCAGAATTGATGTTACTCCAGTTCCTTTGGCTATCTTTCTCTTGAAACCAGCTACGTCTGTAGCTGGAAGATTGTAGACTTTTGACTTATTAGCCTTCATCAACTTGAAATTCATGTTTATTATTCTGTTATCGGAAACATGATATATGCCCAATTTCATAACAGAGGTTTCTTGGGTTGAAAGGTCCTCTTTCTAAACCAAAGTCTTAATTTTGCGGATAAGGTTTTTACTCTAGATTGAGATATGGTTGTGGAGCTCCTTATTGTCCCAAACGCTCTGTGTTAATTTCTACTCCCATATATTATAGTAAATGTTCTGTCTTTTATCTTTACGTTATCTAATAATCTCGTAGAGGATTCTGACGTAATCCTAAACACACAAGTTTTTCCGTGATGGTATTGCACTGCAGACGGTTGGGAATTTGCTTTGAACCAAATGTATAGGTGCTAAACATATCGCCCGTGACGCCACGCTTCATGTTTTTATAAACTGCAATTAACCCTCTATATTATTGTTTTCCTGCTTACTTTTACAATTAATGTGAATATTTCAGTCACATCGTTATCCTAAGGCATTTTTTCCTGAACAATTGTAACTACGATGCCAAGTTACAATTACCTTCTTGCTATTAAGTGACATCCGAATATATTGAATTGGTAGCATTAAGAAGGTCCTCGAAAGTTTCCACGTGCTCATAAAAAAGGGGGAAAATATTCGCGTTAAAACAACTCATTCTATCATCCACAGCAAGAAAACATCCCTTTCGTCCGTAGGAAAGCCGTGGAATCAAAATTCAAAAAATATAAACTTTTTTACAATATTGATTTTGAATATAATACACCGCTTTGTTTCAGGACTTAATCAAATGATTTTAAAGAAATTCGCTAAGTGAAGAAAGTTTCCCTGATTTGTAGTTACTACAAACATACTAGGAAGGACGTGGATAACTGATATATAAAATGTTTTTTTATTTCTATTTTAGCTTTAGAGAAAGTCAAAGAAATATGTAATGAAGATGATATGTCCGAATCGGAATACAGTAACAGTAATATTATCGACACTGGGACGGAACTGCTAGATGAGGAAATTCAGACCGATGGAGTGGACGAAAACACAGAGCTGGAAATCCATGAAAAACCAACCAGAACTATCCAGTTTCTCGAAGAACCTCGGGTAACAGAAGACAAGCAACAGCTTACTGTTCCCAATGTCTGATGTACAGCTTAATTTAATGATGACTTTAATAACTTACTTGTAGAGTGGTTGTTACTACGTTGAAAGTTTCTGCTATGATAAAAAAAAAGTTTGTTTGTAATTAACCACAGAGCGACTCAATGGATTATCACTGTTAACCACCACGGGTGTCGAAACCCTTTCTTTAGTGTTAGAAGCCTTCAGACTTACCGCTGTGCCGCTGGGGTGGGGGGAATTTTTAAGAATCAGTAACAAATCGAGAGCAGGCAGGATTTTGTCATCTGTTTCTCAAGAAAAATGTCTATTTATGTTAATATGTATTTGTAATGTGTAAAAGTCGATAAGTTATGTGTTTGTTCTTTCAGTCTACTGTAGAGAGATACGGAATCGAACCCAGACTTTCTTAAATTTGTGAAATGAAGCGTGGATATATTCTCACAAGAGCAATTAACTAATGTTAAAGATTTGTAGAGTTATAGTTTGTTTGTTTGAAGTTAAGCACAAAGATACACAATGGGCTATCTGCGCTGTGTTCATCCAGTTTCTAGCGTTGTAAGTCCGCAGACATACCGCTGTGCCACTGCGGATTACTAGAGTTAAAACGTTTATATATACATATATATATGTGTGTGTGTGTGAGTGGTAACGTAATATTTTAAGGTTTTATTACTATTAAACACGTTCCCCAAATCATGGAAGAAGAAACAAATCTAGATATCTTAAAACAACAAAATATTTTACTTATATAAATAAGTTTTATTTTCTATTTCTTACAATTTAAAATATTTCTAAGGAATATGCAAAACGTATTTTTTCACATATTAAGTAAAAAAAAAGACTGACATAGGAAAAGTTAAGCCTGAGGTTAACTATTTAAAACCAAGTTTTGTGCATGAATGAGTCCTACTTGTCATCAGTTATATTTCGCAAAGAGAACCAATGTTTGTGTGTTCAGAATTTCGAATAGTTTTATATTGTTAAGAAAATAATTCAATTTCTTTAAACTTGTGTTTTTAATTTCCGACGTTTATCAAATATTTGTCAATAAATTGGTCAATGGATGAAACTCGAACCTATCTACAGATTTCTCGACACGTCGGTTTTGGATATTTCTGTTTCTAAATCCTCCTCTCATTAGGTATACCTCTCAACTTTAAAAAAACTCGTACAGAAGACACTGAAACGCTAAGAATAATACTAACTTATCTTTGTTCACAGCCGCATTGTGTTCAAAGTAACCGTAAAATGTATAATTCGTTGAATGTTGAATATTCCACGACAGATGTTTTAATCAGTTTGTTTGTTTGTTTGTTTTGGAA
>NW_013665809.1:891114-895952 GCF_000517525.1 Limulus polyphemus | reverse complement strand
AGCATGTTTGGTGTGACGGGGATTCGAACCCGCGACCCTCAGATTGCGAGTCGAGTACCTTAACATGTCGGGCCGTTTTTCCAAATGTAGCACGTTCATCATATTTGGTGTTTCTGGAATATCTTATTCATTTATGAAGATTTGTCAATAAAAAGTTAATATATTTTCTGGTAGTTTTGAAATCTATTAATAAACAAATGATAAAATTTCACATAGTCAAGAACAAGTTAAAATCTGAAGGCATTATGATATTTTTAATACTTGAATTGACACTTTTTTTTCAAGAATCGAGACATTTATTACAGCTTATTAAGTAGTAAGAATTTTCGGGTAACCCTAAGCTAGTTAACATAATATTGTTAATAGTAATGTCAACTACTACTCTTTTGCAAAAAACTACATTAAATTAGCCTTTCACGATTCACTTATTATTAGAGTTCAAAGCCAGTTACACTAGAGAGAAGCTTAGCCCTTTCTTCTATAAGATTTTCCCTTTTTTTATTGACATATCTTCATCAATGAATAAAATGTTCCAACACCATTGCGAGTGCGCCCTGAACAAATGTATGTGTCATCTTAAAAGTGACAGCTCTTTAAATTCTTTGATACAATGCTCAGAGAGATATTTGGCTCAAACTTTCTGTACCTTATACAGGACATTCCAGAAATGTTTTATGCTATTACAATACTTAGTACTGTAAATTAAATAAAGCATGCCAACATAGTACGATGTGATGACCTTAAATCAAAATGTTTCAGGTCTCAGAAAGTTAATTTGGGTGTGAATGTGTATAGAAAGTTAACTTGGGTGTGAATGTGTGTAGAAAGTTAATCTGTGTGTGAATGTGTATAGAAAGTTAACTTGGGTGTGAATGTGTGTAGAAAGTTAATTTGGGTGCGAATGTGTGTAGAAAGTTAATCTGTGTGTGAATGTGTATAGAAAGTTAACTTGGGTGTGAATGTGTATAGAAAGTTAACTTGGGTGTGAATGTGTGTAGGAAGTTAATCTGTGTGTCAATGTCAGTTTTTGTCAGCTTTCATCACAAAATTACCATAGCGGTTTTTCGAACATATATTCTCCTTGATATTTGTGTATTTTTAATAGTCTAGAAAATTTTCTTTAAATTCTCAACTTACATACCAAAAAAAAGGATTGATGAATTTAGAGTACAAAAAAAGTTAAATATGTTAATTAGTTATATTTCTCTGTCGTCCGCAACGTTATCCTCCAAGTAGCATTTTGTGGCACTTACATTCGTCATTTGGTTTTATAAGCGTTAAGGTTGTAGCATGCGCGGATACAGGCATGCTTAAGAGTAACTAGGATGTAGTTAAGAAGAATTGTTTGTTTGTTTGTTTGTTTTGGAATTTCGCGCAAAGCTACACAAGGGCTATCTGCGCTAGCCGTCCCTAATTTAGCAGTGTAAGACTAGAGGGAAGGCAGCTAGTCATCACCACCCACCGCCAACTCTTGGGCTACTCTTTGACCAACGAATAGTGGGATTGACCGTCACATTATAACGCCCCCACGGCTGAAAGGGCGAGCATGTTTGGTGGGATGCGGATTCGAACCCCGCGACCCTCAGATTGTGAGTCGAGCACGTTATCCACCTTATCAGACTGAATTATAAAACTCTTGACGTCAACTTATGCTTTGATTTGTGTTGGTTAAACCTAATAACTTAGTGTCGCCTTCTGCAGCGATTCGTAATATGTTTGAAAAATACATCTAGTAAAGAAAATCGTTTTTGTGTTCTTGGCTTCTTAATTAAGTTCTCGATAAACAGAAATCTTATCAGCTCTAGTTTTAATACTCTCAACTGAAAACAATATCGATTTTATTTTAAAGGATAATTTTATTGGTATTCGTCATTTTTTTCTTCATATGTTCACTTATTTGAACTGACAAACTAAGGTGGAAGGCAGTCAGTTAACAACACCAATCGCCTCAGAGTGCGGAGCGCGATTTGGACGAAAGTTGGTATACAATTGGACTATTATCCAACTTAGAAGTGATTAGTTTTTGGAGGGTCAAGGTTACGAAAATTAAAGAAATCCCCATTTGTTGGGTCAAGGTCACGAAAATTAAAAAAATCCCCATTTGTTAACATGGAGACCGATTTTGCACACTAATTTTGTTTTATAACTCAGGCCCTCCAGTGGCGCAGCGGTATGTCAGCGGATTTACAATACTAGAAACCGGGTTTCGATACCTATGGTGGGTAGAGCACAGATAGCCCTTTATGTAGCTTTGTGCATAACTACAAACAAACATACTTTATAACTCAGACATATGTAGAATATTATTCCTCATTGTCCTTCCAAACATTGTCCGTGTTCGTTGATAACGACGGACATCGAACACATTTTCGTATTTTTTGAGAGCCAAATATGATCAAAGCTGCATGGCGGGGGGTATGCGCTCTGTTGCATTTTTTAGCTTTGAGTTGTGAGAAACGACGAATTTTAGGAAGTTTAAACTGATTACGAGAACATACATTATGAGCTGATGTGTACTACTGAAGAATAATCTGATGTACTCATCTGAAGAATGACCGGGAGTAAGCTAGTGGTTAGAATGCCCAAACCATGAATCTGAATACTCACGGTTTCAACCCGTTTCCGAAAAAACCATTCAGCCTTTTTCGAGAAATCTTGCTAACAAACACACACACACACAGGGGTGAAAACATAACCCAATCCACCTTTGGTGGCTGAGGTAATAAATGACTTCTGTAGCTAATTAAACAAATTTTTATGAAACTTGTCAAAGCACAGTCACTGTTATGTTTTATGTTTGTTTTATACACATTCAATTAAAATATTGACCTTTTACAAAACATAACAACAGAGCTATCAACTCAATTACAACAAAAAAGGTGTTTATTTCATATTTATCACAATATATGAAAAATCCCTATCAAGAGATTCATAACAATCCCTCTAATTAAAAAACAGAAAAAATAACATTTTGTTTAAAAACAACTTATTACCAACATACAGAATACCCTAACAAAGACCTCCTGCTTTTATTTTATAGTCAGACATGCTTAAAGGAATTGTTGGATAAACATATCCATTTTGTTTACTATTTTTTGTCGTCGTTATTGCTTTTAAGATCAAATTCCATAAATAAAATATTTCAGTAAAACATTATTTTTGTAAAAAGTATTCAAATAAATAACACAAACACTGGATTAAGAAGTCATTTCTTGCATTAATCAATGTAACAATTGGTATTTATAAGTTCAAACCATAATTGGCTGAAGAAAACATTAATGATAAGGAAACACCCAAAGCTCAGAGTTATTGCTACTGACTAAGAAATATACAACTGTTAAATAAAACAGTTCAGAATCTGACATTATTGTTACTTAAAATACAATTAATATTACTAAGTTTAAAGAATAAAGTTTTGGAAACGACAAAAATTACATTTATTTATTTATTTACAATTCGTTAAGGTCAAAATTATTTGGGAAATACCGTAAGTCCAAACTGCAGATTCGGAAGGTAAAGCTACGAGGTGATCCAGAAGAGCCAAGTAGCATGTTAAGTACTTGTGAATTTACTGAGTATTGTTAAGACTGAAACATCAAAAAGAAAACTGGAACATAAATTTCATCTATAGGTACTTTTATAAATAATAAATTGTAGTAAAACAACAAAATGGGTCAAAGTGAGTAGATGGTAGCAAACTACAGGAGAATCTCAAACAAAATAATACATAATAATAGCCTGAAATTTCTGTCAACAAAAAAAAACAGCATATTTGAAGAATGGATGTCTTAGAGTCAGTGAAATTTAAACATCTACACTGATAGACAAATGCTTTAATTTGTTAGCATAATAATAATAGTGTAAAAAATGACTATCCGTTATTGAAGTAACAGTCCAAAATATTTAGCTATAAATTTAAACTACAAAAAACAAAAATTCCTAATTATGTCACTTAACAAGGCACCTTTAAAATGAGCTCTTAACAACAACTACAATGCAAAGTAACAATTATAAATATTAAGTAAACAGAACTAACTGTCATAATTGACTATACCCAAGAATGAAAAAGAAACTTCTAAAACAATATTTTCTAAAACTAAGACAATTTGTTAATTAAAACTAATCAACATGTAACTAATGGCCTGAAAACTGCATCAAGTCATTCTGGGTAATTTACATGGAAAAAAAGTTCATGATTTATTTAAGTCTATGTAAAAAAAAATCATAATTTCAACTCAAAAGTTAGTGTTTAATAATAATACTTCAAAATTAACGCAGTTCTACTTTTTATGAGATAAAAAATATTTCTATTTCATTCATTTTCTTTGCTGTTTATCCATTTATTTTTCTATACTAACAAGCATGTTCTTTCACAATTTCACATCATTCCAATTTATAGTCTAATAAAAAATAGGTCCATGAAATGTAACAGCTCAAATCATTATGCTTCTTTAGAAACAGTACAACTAATTTTCTGTTAAGATTTGGATTTCAGAAACACAAAGACTTGCATGCCTTTTTTAACTTAATACTCAGTTTTTTTAATGATAACCTCAGTTTCAGAAATTAAAAACGTTCCTTTAAACATAGTTAAAGTTTGTAATGCAAAGCATTTCACTTTAATGGTAGTACGTAATTAGTTAAAATGTTTTGGCCGCACAAGAAAAACAACATTCAAAGTATATATATATATATATAACTGCTTGGAATGTGTTTGTGTTGTTTACTTATTACTCTATGTGTGTGTATGAGTGTGTGTGTGTGTGTGTGTGTGTGTGTGTGTGTGTGTGTGTGTGTGTGTGTGTGTGTGTATATATATATATATATATATATATATA
>NW_013665809.1:885660-891104 GCF_000517525.1 Limulus polyphemus | reverse complement strand
TGTGTGTGTGTGTGTGTGAGTGTGTGTGTGTGTGTGTGTGTGTGTGTGTGTGTGTGTGTGTATATATATATATACATATACATCAAACGTTACTCATATTTGAACTTTCTCATTTCTCTCTCAATGAAAAATACTTCTATCACCCTTGAAACGTTATTAACAAAGTTAATTTAAGTTTTTCAACGTTTTTTACGCGTGGAATGCAAACACAGTACATTAGTTACCACAAAAATAATGTTTTTTTTACATCTTTTAATAATATACATAAATAAACAAATTATATCCTATTTAATATAGTGTTAATTACTTTCAGTTTTACTTTAACTTTACCAATACAAACTATATTTAATGATGGTTGATATTCTATCAAATATGAAAATAAGAAAATACTTTTCACAATAATACATAACAGCACCTTTCATCTCAAAAATATGTTAAAATTTATAATAAAATTATTTTTGTAATAGATAAATATTATACAATTTTAGAAATGTGATAGAACGTAATATAACATGCAAGTTCATGTTTATTTTAATAATTGTTTATACGTACTCCTCCCACCTTATAAACACTTTATTTAATAACTGTTGATATTCATTCAAACATTAAATTAATAACCTCTTTTAATGATTATATACATAGCTGTACCTTTCATCTGAAAAGTTTAGAGTAAAATTATTTCTGTACTATTTAAATGTATAGATTTTAGAAATGTGAACCTATTGACTATAACATGCAAGGATATAACAGTCCTGACTTTAACATTTTTGAGAATAGGAAAGTGTATGTTCCCTAATTAACATATCCATGTTATTAGAATGGAAAGAAAACTACTAGAAAACATATATTTAACAAGCGATCTCTGACTTAGCCAGATCTTGTTTGCTAAATCACTCCCAGCCAGTTTAATCTGGGATAGTTATTTTTCCTGCAAGTTTGTCCAAATACAGCTTATTTTAAGATGACTTGAATGGTGTAAGGCAATTCTGAAAGAGAAGAAGCTCTTATGAAGCTATAGTGACCTATGCAGGGTTAATGGGAGTGATTTTTTGCTGAAAATTGGCTTTTGGTTATCAATTGTTCTTGTACAATTTCACTGAGAATAGATTTTTCTTCAAAAACATTTAAACCAATCATTACAAATTCCATATAAATGTCATAAGCATCATTTTCGAAACTAACAGGCAAGTTCAATGTCACAAAATGCTTGGAATGGTACCACTGCAGTAAGTGTGGATGCGACCATGATTAACTACCTGTGACTGTAATTATGGGGGCAAGGTATGCTCATTTTTTAGAAGAGATTGTTGCCCAAAAGCCACATATCAAGCTCTACCTATCTCTGTAATTTGCTTATGCTCTTCCACATTTTCCAGAATTTTTATTTTATTTTTTTGGGGGGGAGGGTGGGCTCACTCACTAAGCAAACTACTGTATGTTTCTCTGGTTAAGTCAGAAATTGTTTGTTAAACAAAGTAAACTGATGAAAAAATAAAACAAAAACCATAACAACCCTTTTTCCTCAAACTGAAGTACCTACGAAAAAATTAGAATTCCTCTTCAAAACAATTTCAACAGTCACATAAAAACATGTGTCTTCATTCACTCTCAGCTCCATGAATAGTTACCAAAAGTCTCCTGGAACCTTAAAAAAATGCAAATATCAGTTTAGGTTAAAAGAAACAAGTAAGAATTACAACAAAACATGACAGGAAAACACAAGTAAGAATTACAACAAAACATGACAGGAAAACACAAATAATAATTACAACAAAACATGACAGGAAAACACAAATAATAATCATAACAAAACATGACAGGAAAACGCAAATAATAATTACAACCAAAATGGCATCTTAGAAAATCAAACACTACAAGAAAACCTGGCAAAAAAAAGGACAAGAATAAACAACAAAAACTGATAGGAAAATCATGGATTTATTTTGACTATTTTTTTACTGTCTAGTTATTATGAAACTACACACTTTTCATATTTCATATCACAACTTAAGTTCTAGTTCCTTTTTAATATTATTCTGAGTGGCAAGTTTGCCATATTTCTATCATTTTCTTTGTTTTTATATTAACTCTTCCTAAAGATTCCTTAAACAGTTTTAAAATTTTATAATCTATCTTCAAAACCTTAAATATTAACAAGTTACCTGCTCTATCTCGATGTTCACAGAGCCATATTCCTTGCCAAGTGCCAATATTCAATGATCCTTTAGTTATAGGAATGGTTAAGCTAGAGCCCATAAAACAGGATTTGATGTGAGCTGGCTGAAAAATCAACAAAAAATAATTTAAAAAACAGACATATAAAAATATTAATTAAAATGAATGTTAGAATACACCAGTTATTCAGAGTAAAACTACAACTTTATTAATAATTACCCCTACTCCTTGATTCATTATGCACATTGACCATACTTTCTGCAACATTTGCTTTTGAAGATCCTAAAGTCTTCTTTCAGATTCTTCTTATTAAGGAAGAAGAATGAAAAAAATGGGAGGATTTTTTTTTGCATTTAAACAGATATCTTAAACTAATGGCTATTATCAAACTTTTCTATACACATTTTAAAATACAATGAAACTAAGTCAAAAATTTTAAAATAAATTTAGTGCCATTAAAACCAGACTAATGCAAAATTAATCTTTAGCATTTTTGTACACTTGTAAACAAAGTGTAAAAAATACATACAATTCTGGTGTATGAAACTTATCTTACTCATATCCTTACTCATAAACGTTTGTAACATATTCTTAAGTTGAATCACTACTGACGTAGTTAACATTTAACAAAATAACTTTAACTTATCAGTCTTGAGTGTACTATTTTAAGTGTTACTGTATTATTTGTAATAAAAAATCATCTGAGGAACTTTTTTACCTTATGTTAACATTAATACCACTTATTCAATGACATATATAATTTTAATGTTTTATTATGCATTTTCAGTAACTACAAACAATGGAAAATTTAATGGTCTTCACTCATCTTTATTATTTGCTTGAACTGTCACTTAAAAATACATATTCTTACCATGTCATCAGGACCTTCACAAGAATGTCTGAAAGGCATGCTCTGAAAGACAAAAAAATAGTAGTAACATACATATACATCTCAGGATGTGCTGCTGGAGCTACTATGAACGAACAAGTGTTTAAAACAGTTTCTCAAGTTTTTTACATTGTGGACCTTTTCACGAGAAGGTTAAAGGAGAAATTGGAAACTGTTCTAAATAGAGTAAAGGTTATGGAGACAGAGAAGGGTAAACTGTGGGAAATGGCAGCAGGATTTCAAGAGGAGTTTAAGCTTTTACATGCAAAGGTTACAGTGACTAATAATGACTTTCAAGAAGTTAAAACAGAACTATTAGGGCTAGTAACAGTGGATTTAATTATAATGAGCAAGTTCTGCTAAGTAACATATTTCAGCCTTTAGGGCTTGTGCAGATGATGAACTTGAGGTGGGAAGAATAACAATATACAGAATGGAATAAAAACATAAGGCAGTTATTGTTATAGGAGATTCTTTAGTAAGGCACATGAATATGATAGTCTGTTAGGTAAATAGGAAGAAAATAATTAGATTATGCCATCCAGGGGCAAAGGTGGAATATATAACTGACAGAGAAAGTGATATAGTAAAGGATGCAGTCTTTGTAGTGTACATAGGGGCTAATGATGTAGCAAAGGATAGGTCAGAGGAGCTTATTGTTATGTACAAGGCATTAAAAAAACAGGGCCATAATAACTAATTCTGTCAGAAATACTGCCAAGACTTAACTGTGTGGATGAAGTTATAAGTAGGCACTAGGGCTGAATGCTAGGCTTAAAGGTTAATATGTAAGGAAAAGCAGCTTGGCTGGTTGGATTTGTGGGATCATTTCAGTGGGAAAAAGAAGCTTTTTGGAAAGGATGGTTTACACTTAAATAGGATAGGAGCTGGCTTATTTGCGAGGATTATCAACTCAGCTATAAGGGCAACTTTAAATTAGGATTAGAAAGTGGAGAGGGCCAGAATAATGAAGAAACAATAAGATGTAGAGAGGGATACAGTGTGGGAACAATGTACAAAGGTAGTTTAATGGAAGGCTAAGCTGTTATTATTGTAAAGCTAGAAGTAAAAGAAATAAAATGGATGACTAAAGCATTGGTCAGAACAGAGGATTTGGATACAATGAGAATAACCGAAACATGGCTAAATGTAGACAATTTTGATGACAGGAATTTCTTTGAAATAAGTTATAGGTTATTTAATTGAGATAGAGTACTAAAGAGAGGGGGAGGAGTGGCTTTATATGTAAAATGTGAGATTCAGCCTGTTCAATTTGATTATATCAAAGCTAATAGCAATGAGGTTGAATCTACTTGGGTTTCTGATATTGGTTATAAGGGGAGAAAGCTTTTAGTTGGGATTTGTTACAGACCACCAGATGAAACTGATGAAATTAATGAGAAACTACAGTGAGATAAGGAATTCAACTGTTAATGAGGTTATTTTGGGGCATATAGATTGGGAACTGTCAGAGTCAAATAATTAGGAACACAGGCTTTTAGAAACTGTTCAGGATGGTTTTCTTCGACAATTAGTTGGGGAAGCTATTAAGAACAATGCAATTTTTAGATTTATTTTAATTTCTGATAAAGAAATGGTTGATAGGGTAGAGACTGCGGAACATCTGGGTGCAAGTGATCATTGCTAAATTAGATTCAATGTTTTGTTGCACAGAGAAACAAGGAATAATGAGATGGTTCCCAATTTTTAAAAAACTAATTTTGAAGCCATGAACTGAGCAACTTAATTAGTTGGAGATGATGATTAAATGTGGAAAAATTTTACAAATAAATTCTTAAATGTACAAGATAGGCATGTTCCTTATAGAGAAGAAATGGTGGCTGAGAGTAATAAAACCAGTTTGGCTTCCAAAAGATTTCATAAAGGATAAAATCAAAGAAAAACATTATGAATATAAGAAGTATTGACTGCAATAATGAGAGGCTTGAAGGATTATAGAAGAGCAAGAGAGTTGATAAATTAGGAAATAAAAAAAAGCATATGAAAAAAGGTTGTCTGAAAATGTAAAAATTAATAGTAAGAATTTCTTCAAATACATTAAGGGTAAGCAAAATGTTAGGATGGGAGTAGGGCCTTTGAGGGATGATACAGGAAGACTAATATCTGATGATTATGAGATGAATAAAATATTAAATTCTATTTTTTTCTTCAATTTTTCTAATGAACATTTAAGCAATATTCCCCATTCTGTTTCTTGATGGAAACAAGGTTGAACAAAATAATCACATTAATTCTGAGCTTGTTAAGAAAAAAATGGGAAGTTTAAAGAATGGTAATGCTTCTGGGCTAGATAATATTTACTCAATGGTTTGTTTGTTTTTGAATTTCGCACAAAGCTACACGAGGGCTATCTGCGCTA
>NW_013665809.1:876065-884660 GCF_000517525.1 Limulus polyphemus | reverse complement strand
CTATTCTTCTTCAGGAGAACAAGAAGAATAGTCAACTACTCTAAAGCGCTCAAGTTTTGGGTCTTATTTTAAGTCTATTGCACTTTATATGTGATCCTTTGGGGGGGGGCAAGGTTTATTTGACCGAGGGAAGCGAGAGAATGTGCGCCACAGGCGCATCCATTACGGCCGGTGGCCAGGACTTGCCTTAGAACCCTGGGAGCTCTTGGGCTCTGGATTAAATTTTATGCATTCTCCTGTTTCCTGGGGGTAATTTTCCTAATTTTGGTACGTTTTTGCTGGAACAGGTTAAAATGTGGGAGGGGGCACCCCACACTCCTCCGCATTCTCCGCCACTTTAGTAGTGCTAACAGTATAGGGAATTTCCAATTAAGTTCTACCACCCTTGCGGATAGGCAGTGTATACTTTTGTGTAATGGTACTGTTTAAAACGAACAAGCAACACACTGTCAGATACATCTTTACACAATTCAGTTACAGTGTTCAAAGGAAGCGAATGATAAACGCGTTCCTAAGCGAAATCTTTCCTGCGAATCAGGCCAACATGAATAAAGATCTTATAAAGGCTGACGAAAAATAACCTCAATAAAGATCTTATAAAGGCTGACGAAAAATAACCTCAATAAAGATCTTATAAAGGCTGACGAAAAATAACCTCAATAAAGATCTTATAAAAGTTGACGAAAAATAACCTCAATAAAGATATTATAAAGGTTGACGAAAAATAACCTCAGTAAAGATGTTATAAAGATTGACGAAAAATAACCTCAGTAAAGGTTGACGAAAAATAACCTCAATAAAGATCTTATAAAGGCTGACGAAAAATAACCTCAATAAAGATCTTATAAAGGCTGACGAAAAATAACCTCAATAAAGATCTTATAAAGGTTGACGAAAAATAACCTCAATAAAGATCTTATAAAGGCTGACGAAAAATAACCTCAATAAAGATCTTATAAAGGCTGACGAAAAATAACCTCAATGCTGCTTGGGAAAATGCGACGAGTAGGACTGAATAGTTTACAAGTCTCTAAAAATCTCATAAAAATATTTATGGTTTAGTTTCTTCTGAATTTCTCACAAAGCTACTCGATGGCTATCTGCGCTAGCCATCCCTAAGTTAGCAATGACAGTCTAGAAGGAAGGTGGCTAGTCAACGTCACCTACCGCCAACTTTTGGGCTACTCTTCTACCAACGAATAGCGGGATTGAGTGTCACATTATAACGCCCCCGCGGCTGAAAGGGCGAGCGAGTTTGGTGAAGGGGATTCGAACTCGCGCCCCGCAGTTTGCGATTCGAGCGCCCTAACCACCGGGTCTAAAACGGTAAACTTCAGGGCTTATAATGTTAAAAGTCAGGGTTAAATCCCCGCGGGAGACATATAGCAGATAGCCCACCGTGTGCAGCTTTACGCTAAAACCAATAAACGCACAAATTATGATAAAAAAATAAATCCACGTACCAAGCAAATCGCTTACTCAAATGATAAATTCAAATTCTATAATAATGATCGTAACGTAACCTACCTTGTCTTTTGACACGCAAGTGACCATCTTCGTCGCCTCTAGTCACAGAATACGGAAGAAACAGCAGTAAAACTAAGTAACATGCTTTCATAACTGTCAAAAGAAAAGTGGTTTGCTAATGGCATAAGTAGTTAAACAAATCTATATTTAATTATTTAAAAAATATATTAAGTCTTACAAAAAATAAATAAATAAAAGTGTACAGATGACCCAGGAGTGCTTTAATAGTTTGCAGTTATTTCAAGGAGTTTGTCTTCCGAGCTAACCTACAAATCATTCTAACGATTGCAACAGATAGATAAAATGTATTCATGACCTGTATGGAATACTATTGATAATATTTTAATGAATCTTCCACTGTAATATATATTTACATATACTTTAAAAATGAAATATCTTCAGTTAGCAATAATAAATAGCTCTTGTACACGTGTAAGTGTGAAACTAATAAAAAAAAAGCACGTTTTGTTAGTTTCACATTTATGTCATTTCTTTTCTTTATTTACCAGAGGTGAAACTGAAAATAGAGTCTGTGACGCAAAGGCCTAATGCATTCTCTGATTGGCCGTAACCTCTGTTGTGGACTGCAGTTTTGCCTATTCAAGGCTCACCAGCACAGCTTGGGTCAGCAAACCAAAGGAATACCATTAGGTCTCTTATAATGGTGAAGTTTATATAATATCATTAAACAGTTGGTCCACTTGTATAAGATCGAATAATGAATTCGACGAAATGTTATAACAATATTCACATACCTACATTAATTTAGATTACCATATGGTGAAATGAAACGAACTCAAAACCACGTACACAATTTATGTAATTACTTTATATTCATTTGTAAGCTTGATTAAATAACACCGACCATTTTATTCTAAGAGCTATAATTCCAAACTGGAAGGAGAGATGGCGCTTCATAGTTTGTTTTGAATTTCGCGCAAAGCTACACGAGGGCTATCTGCGCTAGCCGTCCCTAATTTAGCAGCGTAAGACTAGAGGGAAGGCAGCTAGTTATCACCACCCACCGTCAACTCTTGGGCTACTCTTTTACCAACGAATAGTGGGATTGACCGTCACATTATAACGCCCCCACAGCTGAAAGGGCGAGCATGTTTCGTGTGACAGGGATTCAAACCCGCGACCCTCAGATTGTGAGTCGAGTGCCTTAACCACCTGGCCATGCCGGGCCTTACTCAATGGTATTGAAAGAGGTTAAGGATTGGATATGTGACCCACTTACTATTATTTATTTTCTAAGTCCTCAAACAGTGATCATTGAATGGAAGTTGGCTAATGTTACTCTTCTTTTCACGGGAGGTGATACAAATTATTTTAGTAATTATAGGCCTATTAGTCTTACATCACTGGTGGGAAAAGTTTTTGTAAACCCGATAAAAGATGATTTGTAAAATCATTTTATTGGATAATAAGCATGGTTTCACAAGGGGAAAATCTTGTGTTACTAATCTTTCGACAATCTTTGAAAAGGGTACGGGTATAGACTTGGTGTATCTGGATTTTCAGAAAGAATCTGACAAGGATATAGGTTGGCTGATTGAATAGAAAACTCGAAAAAAGCACAGGGTTCTTAAAAGTGGAGTTCAGTCAAACTGGATTAATGACTGTGGTCCCTCAGGGCTCTTTTTGATTTACATCAATGACAGATTATTCAACCTTGCTGGTGACATTGAAGTTTTGAGTGTTGCTATCTGTGAAGATGAGGAGGATGCTTTACAAAAAGATTTGGATCATTTGGTGAATTAAGCAAATAAATGGCAAATGGCTTTTAATTATAACAAGTTCAAGGTAATGCATGTGGGATATCACAATTTAAATTATGAGTATAATTTTGATGGAAATATTCTTAATAGTGTTATGAAAGAAAAAATATCTTACTGTTCTAATTGATCAGTTTCTTAAGCCATCCAAGCAATATGCTGTTGCTATTAGCAGGGTAAATAAGATTTGAGGCATATTAAATACAAGTCTAAAAGGTTATAATGTCATTGTATAAGTCACAGGTTAGGCCACATTTGGAGTATTTTGTTCGGTCTTGGACTCCTTACCTCAGAAGGGATTTTGAATTGTTGGAAAGGGTTCAGAGGAGTGTTACTAAGACGATACTTGGGATAGAAATTTTATCATATTAGGATAGATTAAAAATCATTGAACTTGTTTTCTTTTGAATAAAAGAGGAGTTAGAGGGAATCGTATTGAGGTGTTCAAGATTGTTAATGGAATTGATAGTGTTGATGCATCATCTCGCTTTGTATTTAAAGGTGAAAAGAGTATAACTAGGAGATGCTAGTATAAATTTTGGCAGGGTAAGAGTCTTCTTCAGGTAAGACAACTTTATTCTTCTGACAGTGTGGTTGACCTTTGGAATGGGCTGGCTTTGGGTTTTTTTAGTATTTAATTTAATTTGATGGATAGGACAGCCTAGATGGACCAAAAGGTCGCTTTTTGTTCTTTAATGTTATGTTACATGTTAAGTACAATAGCAGTTTATTGGTAAAAGCACAATGAACAGTATTTACATAGAAGTAAAATTTTATTTTTAACTTAAAGTTGTTATTGGATTATATTTGCTCATAAATCCTCAATATACTACAGAATTCTATTTCTGACATACTTTTAAAGAAAGATAAAATAGTACATACTTCACATGGCAAAATATACTAATAAAATGTAATATATAGAACTAGTTTTGTGTTGATAAATTATATTAAGTTATGACACTCAATATTTTCAGATAAAAAAGCTATACATTATTTAATTTCAATTACTACAGTGCACTATAGAAAACACTGATATTCACCTAAGTATTTTTATTTTTGTTTTCAAAAAGGGTACTGTCATTGTGCTCCACCACTCTCAATGTCATGGAATCAATGCATTTTTGACATAGCAGAATGTAGTTTAAAAACAATCTTTATTTTTACAATGAAAATGTTACCTTTTCTTTATTACAGCTAATTATAATAGAAAAATTCATTTAAATTTTCATGATAAAAATTTTACATATCTATCTTACCTCTGGAACTAACCTGGAAAGAAACATCTCAACATCTTTCCTGCAAATAAAATAAAATTATCATATCTCAAAACATTTGTCTAAAATATACTAAAACAACAAATGATATATATATATATTAGTTTTGTGGAAAACTTCAGTAGTTATAGGAGTTTGAAAAGAGAAAATTTGTTAAATCTTTTTATCCACCTCTTTATAAGTCTAAAATTCTTTCCTTCATTTGTAACAAACTGTTAAACTATCTGCTGCTGTCCATAGTTTAGAACTACCAACCACAGGAAAAATAACTAGCCAGCAGCAACCACAACCAACTCTTGGGCTACAGTGCAACAAATTGTGGGATTCACCCTTACATTATAATGCTTCCATAGCTTCAAGATCAAGCATTTTTATTACTTAATTTTGATTTTGCAACCTGCAAATTGCAAGTCGAGTGCCCTAGTACCAAGGCTGTCTAGAAAACAAAAGTTTTTTCTCAGTTAAATACCTGAGATTTCATTTTGAATGTAGCAGCTTTTGAATGTAATTTTGTTTGTCAACCATATATTTCCAATGAAAGGAAGGATACGTCACTTGGAATAAAAAAGAATACGTAAATATTAATTTTGACATCAAATACATAATTAATAATGTTACATACATCCATACAAAGTAAATAAGGTCTGATATAATGAATTTCAACTGCAGAAGAGAATTGTTCCATGGAAAAAAACACACTAAAAAGTAATGCAGCATAAGCAAAATAATTCTAACACTTTTATCGAATGGCACAATTTAAATTAACATAAATAAAAATAAAAACAATTACAGGTTTTGTAGGTAGTAGTGATCACTGAAATGTCACCCACCATAGTAAGTATGGACTAAACTGAAAAAAAAAAGACCAATAACTAGAGTAATATTAATCATTCAAAAAACCCAAAACTGAAGCTGAGTCCAGCTAAACAATTTCACTAATATTATTATTTCAAAAAATACAATTACAGAGCTATAAGATGGACTGACATACCTCACATCAGGATCCCAGTTCTGAAAATAAAATACAAAGACTACATTATGTTGAAACGTTTTTCTATTTGTCTCTCTTGAAAGTCTTAAGTTATAACTATATAAAATTTATGAATTTTCTGCTATGTACTGATTCAGCTGTAGGTTTCAGAAGTTTTGTTTTCAAAGAAAAATATAGACAGTTTATACACATAGTATTACTTAAAATTATTTCAGACCATGAAAGAGCATAATGTAAAACGAGTTTGAGGTTGAACAACAAAATATGATTAGCTTTCCTTGAGTAAATGACAGCTTTACATTTGCATACTTTTATATTATATTAATAAAATACTTGATTCTTATCTTAACATTTTTCAAGAAAATACTTCTTTAAATTTTGTATTTAGTTTTATTGTTGCATATGAGAAATAATATATTTTATAATCTTAACAGTTAACTCAATCATAGTGATGATGAAGATGAAATTTTAATAAATTAATAAATAGATTTCTAATAAATGAACAACTGATCTCAAAATTTTAAATTCCAAATGTTACATTCTTCACTCATTATATCCATGATTTTATCATTCAGTTCAGGATTTTGCAAGAACAGGTAATCAGCAAATTAATTAGCTTAGAAATTAACAACTTACCTCATTGAGTGCTAGGCTTGCTGAAGTGTGCATAACTGTCAAAAGAATAACATTGATTTCAAGAAACAGATATACAAGTTATGAATGATATATAAAACATACATTTTGCTTATACCAATTCAGCATCAAACATCAAAACAAAATCACGATTTTATAAAAAGCAAGGGGTCACTTGAAATCAGATCTACGCACCAAACATAAGAGTTACTTCTGAACTAGTAAATAAGTCAACAATACAAACTAAACGACACAGTTTTCATTCATTGGGAATCTCTCCAGTATCAACACTTTTGAAGTATAACAGATACACCCAGAATAACTCTTTGCTAAGTTTCTACAAACTTTTAGAACAATCCTTGTCAGTTATTTTGGCAAGGTAGGAGTCATATTCAGCTAAGACAGTTTTATTTTGCTAACAGGGTGGTTGGCCTCTGGAAGAGTTGTTTTCAAATGTTGTGAAGGCAGTAAATTTAAGAGTTTAAGAGAAAGCCTGATAACTATATAAATGATAAGGGCTAGCTTTATGATTTTTATTTTATTTTACTGCCTGTCTGATATAGATGGGAACCCATTCAATAGCATGATTGAAAAACAGGATCTTAGCATATTAGTGAATAAGACACTAAAGACATCAAAGTAGTGCACTGTTGCTAACATTAAAGGTAAAACAATTATAGGATGCAACTATATACAAACTGATTACAAGGAAAAGAGGTAATTATACATAAATATGTATACATATACAAATTGTTAGGCCAAACTTGAATTACCAGACAGCCCAAGTATTACAAAACTTCCAGAAGTCTTCTTGATCTACATAACACCCTTCCTTCCCACAGAAATGACTGAATGTTGAGATACAAAGCTAAATATACCATCCCTTTAGAGGCTTTATGTGTTTGCAAACATGGTATCAAATAGACTGATTTCAAGTGATGTATGCATACACAATTAAGTAGACGTTAAACAACATTGGTTGGGTAGTTGAAGTTGATTGGTCAATCACCCATCTCTCAAATATATCAGGTTATGAAGATAGCGATGGTCTCAAAAGCTTGGTATTATGTCTTAACGACTGTCTCTCTGAAATCAATCTCATGAACTTGGGTTGTCTGAAGTACAGTACAGTTTTGGTCACCTTACGTAAGAAAAGTTACCGAATTCTTGAAAAAGGTTCAGAGGTATCTAGGATTCTGGGGATGGAAGTGTTATTTTGAAGGAATATATTAAGATCTCATTATTATTCCGATTAGAAAAGGTACAAGGAAATTTATTGTAGTCCACAAATTATGTGAAGGATCAATAGGATAAAAGTCTGATTTCTTTTTACTGTATTCTAAAAATAACTTAACAAGAACTTGAAGACGATGCTTGCTAATTTAACTTTAAGTTTGAAAAAAATAGTCTATGCTTCTATTATTATTAACAGTTTTATTATACAAAGTGACTAGCTTATGCAGTATCAAAAAACCGCACATTACAGGAAATAAAGAAAAATAACGACTAATTTTAAAATTCCTCAGGGTACTTCGGTGTACAAAGACAACTTTGCAAGATGAAGAACAAATGGTTCTTTGTTGACCGTATAATAACGGTATATGTTATTGTTATGTTTTATGTTCCGGGTTTCATCTGACGTTAGGCAATACTTACTTTGAACATGAAGAAATCCTACAACAAACTGCGAAATTTCTGGTAATTGTTTAATAACTTCTTCTGTAATAATATGGCAACCTCGTTCCAAAGGTCTCAAATTAATTTTTTTCTGAAACCACGAGGAACCACGTATAATTGCACCACCTTGGAAAGAAGATGCCATATTTATAAATAACATCTATTGACAAAGCCCTGAAATGTGTTGTTATTGGCAAGACGACTATATTTCTATTCAGAAGAAACCTCGGTGAGCACCTAATAAGTTAAAAGAGAAAAGAAATCGTTTCAAGTGTCATATTTTTTTGTGTTTATTTATTCTATAAGTAACTTAATTAGATATTATTTACTAATATATATATATATTAATTTTCTCCAACTATTGCATTGTTTCCTTTTATCGAACGCAAAACATTATGGTAGTTATCCTCTTAGATACATAATCTGGATACACGTCATAAATGCTTCAAGTAGTTGGAGGAAGAGGGGTCGCAGCGGACCAACAATCGTTGGAGGTTTTTGCTTGGCCACGTGATTTTTGTATTTCATAAATTTATCAATCTTTTCTTGAACTCAGTTACATTTTCTACCTCCACCACCCTTGAAGGCGGCTCATTCCAAAAGCCAAACGCCCTGTTTGAAAAGTAATACTGTGTTACGTCTCTGTATGTTTGTTTGTTAATTCTTCTAAGATACAAGTCCTTTCTTTATAAAACTTGTTTATTCTTCCTCAATA
>NW_013665809.1:864027-875119 GCF_000517525.1 Limulus polyphemus | reverse complement strand
ACCTGAGTTCTAGAGCTGACACCAGTGTTTTATAGTTGTGTCTGTCGGCTGCTGTCAACTGTCCAAGTATTTCCAGTGGTTGTCCATGTAACCTTTCCTAATTTAGCAGTGAAAGACTAGAGAGAAAGCAGCTAGTCAACACCACCCATCATTACCGTGTGTGTGAGAGGGGGCTTATATACAGTGCATCAAAGGAGGAAACGGTGTATTTTGGGTTTGCTCCGGTGCCATAATTCCTTGCTACGACACTACCATCCGCCGCCTACTCTTGCGTTACTCTTTTACGAACGAATAATGGAAATTAGAATTACATGATAGCACCTCCACGACTGAAAGGGCGTGCATTTTCGGCGAGGGGAGTCGAACCCACGACCTGCAAAAGGAAGGTCGAGTGACCTAATCACCAGGCCAATAGATGTTTTTACACTACTGTAAATAATTTTGAGTTTATTTTATTTTCTGTATTTGCTTCAGTGTTTTCTGAAGATGGAGTGAGACTATTCTGAAACATCTAATTATAAAGTTTGCCCTCTTTTGTGTTCAGTTATAACTGAAGATTCGATGGACCCATTGCCACCTGACGTGTCATATTTCCTGAGGAATTAAGATCTCCCAGGGAGTGACCTAGGGAGTCAGTGTTCGGATCTAACTCCCCATTTCACCCGTGCGAGTCCCTATGCTTTTCTCATGAGTTGACAGAGTACACTAACTAGTCACAAAATAAAACAGAATTTTAAATTTTATATGAATTGCAGTAAATTGCATAAACGAAATATAGTTGAAATATTTCAAGCTCCTTAATTAAGGAAAAGTGACAACTGTAAATTAACAAATTATTTTTAAAGATAAACGCACAGGCGTTACCAACCCAGCATAAACCCTAAATGAAAATAGAACTAAACATTCCAATAACGCAAAATGGAAGCTTGCGCCATAACAAAAAAAAAGTATTTTTTTCCTTAAATTAAAAAAAAATTGCTAAATACTTCGTAAAAAATTACATATTTTAAATGTAATATTTGGTACAGCATATTATGTGCCATTTAATTAAATTTAGAAACAATGCAATGAATGCAATACAAAATCGGTTCTTGTTCCAAATAGTGAATAAATATTATTTATATCAAATTATTGTATTCATAACGGAAGATAAGTTTTCACTCTGTAATTAATATATTTTACATATTCTTATAATACAAAAAATACCAGGAATTTATGAGAAGTTGTGTTGGCTACGCCATCAAGCGCCAGTGTTCCGAAAGAGCTAAAGGACACGATCTAATTTGGTTCTGCTACTGGTGCAGTTGTGAGTTTAGTGTTGCAGAAGGTGGAACCATGTTGAACGTATTGGGGAGGACTTGTTCTTGTATTTTAAAGACGGCTAAACCTGCCGTTTCTCTATCAAAAGTACAAGAAACTAGTTTTAAAATCATTCCAACTTTATGTACCAAACGTAAGTATGAAACGAAGTTGTTATAAAGCTTACCCAAATTTGGTAATGCCGATAGCTAAGCCTATTTTAACTCCATAAGTTACAAATTCAAGTAGGTTGCCTGGCTGAATGAGCCCGCTTAGCATATTTATATGATAACGTTTTTATTGGCTGACTCGTAGTATAATGTTATGAAGTATAATTATCCAACTAGAAACTTGAAAGTAATACAACTACAAGTCAAAAACAAAACTACTTCTGTACTCTGTTACGAGTCTTAACATTTTAAGTAGTAGTTAGAACTTAAAAGTACTACTACTAATTAACTTTAAATGATTTGTTAATGTTATTGGAAGTATAACATATAAGTTATAACTACTTGGACTAGTGAACTAATCGTAAAGAGTTAGTCATTAAATTTAGGTCTTACACTGCCAAACAAAGCTCAAGGGCAACAAGGGGTAAGTTAGCCCATTTAGCCTTACGGTCATCCCATCCACAAAACATAAAATTGGTAAGCCCTTATCGTTCAGATATATATATATATATATATATCTCAAGCCTTTGCTGCAATCGCCACATCCTAGGGCTATCTATTCCAAAGACCAACTACCCTGTTAGAAAAATTTAATTGTTTTAGTGAAAAATGACTCTTAGTCCTACCCTATCAGAATATATATTTGTGTATCCCAATTCTATCATTCTCACCATTGAGTATGAACAAATATGATTCTCCAAATTATTTTTTTCTGTAAGGAGTAATCACTTCCAGAATTCTGTCCCTGGGAGTAATTTAAATTTTTTTATAAAGTGGAACAGAAGTGTTTTGTGATAAAAAGTAATTTAACTAATAATAAATTATTTTATTATTTCAAATGGTAAAATTTGTCAGGATTAATTTAGTAGTCATAATAAACACCAATAATGACATTAATTATTTAACACAAAATTGGATCATTCACAAGTGCACCAATAGAAACTTCTGGCAGTTAGAGAACTTCCAAAACATGCATACCTCCACTGACACCAAGTTATTTCTCGATTTTCATCTTTGCCATATAATGCTGTGTTTGCTTATTCCAGTCTTTATATACCCCACTCGACTGCTCTCGGCAATATTTAATTTGCAAAACTTTACTCCGGCCTTCTATGCAGGTACGGTATATAAGCACTATACGCAGACAATAAAATCACTTTTTTTCCCCGACAAAGCGTGACTAACATTTTGTGATTTACATTTGTTTCATTTTCACTTTTATAATAATTGGGAATTCTTTGTTTTGTTATCCAGAGATATATTTTGTTGAATTTGTTTTTTCCTACAAAAAGAATTGTATATGAAGTCCCATGTAAAGGTTTCAAATAGTTGTTCTTTTTTCTTCTAGGGTTCCTATTGATTTCTTTTGCATCCCACTCGGTAGCAAGTGTTGCCCAGTCGGGTATGCTTGGATTTAAATTCCGCACTAGCAACCTTTTTATTGGTTCCAGGTTGCAATGGGCTCTTTCGAGATGAGGTGTTCCATGAGATCATCTGGACACAATTCCGGATGGTGATATCATGTTATAATATTTCTAATGGACTGCTACTCATGGACTATCATGGGTAAAGCTGAAAGGGATTTTCCAGTCCCTGCTGATCTTAGAGCTGAATCAGTCGAGATCAGTTTGCTTTTAAAAATTAGGGAATGTGGTTCACCTGTTGCACTGTCTCTGGAGACCTGTTCCTCAGGACTTCCCAATGCTTATCTTCTACTAGTGGAGCTCAGGAGCCCTTACCACACCCAGTTCCCAGTCACTGGGGTAGTGGATAGAGGATTTTCCTTCAGTGTGTTGAGTTCCACACCCTCTCCATAATTCCATGGATAAGCAGAATTCTCCTTACCCACTTGGTGAGGGAGTAAAGACAATTGTTTGTAAATCCATACTGGATGAGTTCTGGACTTTGGTGGAGTATGGCATCCAGACCTTGGATGTTGCCTTTTGGACTTTTCTTGTTGATCGGAAAGATTATCCACTTTGTTGCTGCTTTCTTTCTTTCATAAATCCAGTATTTCGAAATGCATCATTCTGTGGTTACTGGTAGGGATCCTATCACAAAGATATATATCTGGAGTCCAACTGCCCTGGCCCTCTAAGTGGGATATGGATACCATGACTCCTTAAATCCAACCTGTGTTGTGGAATCTCAGCTGTTTGGTTGGGGTTGGACCATCATATTTGTATTATATTCTACCCTGTTCAATTTTCTGTAGTTTGGAGCAAAGAGCATACCCGTTCTGGATGTAGTGCGGTGTTCCCCACTTTGATGCCACTTCTCGTGGTACATATTTGTTCTCTGCACACACTTTCTGTATGATCTCTGTCCTCACTGGCTCCTCTGCCTTCTCAATGTGGGATTCTAGCTATTAGTGTCAGTGGAGGTATGTATGTTTTGGAAGTTATCATTTTCCTAAACTGAAAATGTATTTCCAAACATACTTACTTCCACTGACACTCTCCCTCCCTTCCTCCCCACTAAGAGCCAGTGTTAGTGACTGGAAGGAGGTAAGTCTCGAAAAAAGTGATTTTATTGTCTGCATACAGTACTTATATACAGTACCTGCGTAGAGGGCGTGTGAGGGCCAGCATAAAGTTTTGCAAATTAGATATTGACTGGAGCAAGTGAACACAATATTAGATGGCAAAGATGATGATCGAGAAATAGCTATTAGTGTCAGCGGAGGTAAGTATGTTTGGAAATACATTTTCAGTTTAGGAAAATAACATTTATTTTTGCACATCTACTGTGTGTACTGTGCAGAACTGGAGAAAGCTACAAGAATGCCACATTTAATTACTGTACTACCATTAAAGTAGCAGGAGCCATATTAATTTTTCCATTTCAGTAGAACAACTTCTCAATATTTTTTAAGGCCATAAATGACTGATTTTTGGTCAGGAATTACACCAGTACACACCTTATGTGGAGCACTGATGCACTGACCCTATCAGTTCCCTTAATAAGAAGAATCTTAAACACCTCAATCAGAGCTACACTAACTCTTCTTTTTTAAACAGAAAACAATTTTAAGGATATTAACCTGTTCTTATATGACAACCTTTTAATATCATCCTAGTAGCCCTTCTCTGAACCCTTTCCAGTGGTTTTTAACTTTCTTTGTATGAGTTAAAGGAAAGGTTGCTGAGAGGTTATTGAAAGTGACATTTTTATGTTAAGCAATACAAAACAATTATCGTATGCATTGTTAATGGGTTCAGAACTACAGCAGCATGCTGTATTATTATAACACCAAATTACTTCAGTGGTTCCAACTGTTTTTCTGTTGCCTTATAAGTTATACATAACTTTCTTTTTACTGGAAGAATAGCTTTGACAAATGTCACTATCTCATTAGTCACAAAACTGAAATGGTGCTCTATTTCTAATTTACAATTAATTTCATTCTTAATTCTCAGTAGTCATTAAGTGTAAATTTTGGACATGATCTGCACAAGTCAAGTATTACAGTACTGATACAGGTTGTTTTAAAATATTTCAAGATGTTTAAGTGAGAGTTGTGTTAAATAGCTTAATACTTAATATTGAGAATCAAGTTTCAAACCTCTTGTTTTGTGGAACAAATGTAATCCACAACATTACAAATTTAAAACAGTCATTCACTATCTGCAGCCAGTTGTATGAAAGTAATTGTTTTTAATGAAACAGAATTATAAAAATATGATAAACATTATTGTGGCCAGACAGTGGTAATAAAAAGAAAAGCATCTTATTGTACTACAATTTCCATGGTCGTTATGAACAGTATGATGAAACCCAGTATCTATAGGTTGAAAATTATTACTAAGTAAACTAGAAATAGAAATTTCACTAAACAGTAATAAAAAAAAAATAATGCTAAGGAAACCACTTTTTACATCTAATACAGTGAAAGAGTATGGCATACTTTTTACAAAATCAAATTTCTCTGAATAGATTTTTATAATCTGTTAACTTGTTTTCACTACAACTAAACTCAAGAGACCACACTTAGACCTGTTTCTTCACAACACCAGTGGTGTTCTCACTTTATGCTTCTCTGTATTGAAATTTGTTTTCTGTACTCTTGATCACTCATTAAGGTTGTCTTGGTCCACTTAATTAAAAAGAATATTGACCATAAAATCAGTCAACATTTTACTGTTGGAAATTTTAAAATATCTCAACCTTAGTAACTTTCCAATTTGTTAACGTGAATGATGAACAATAAAAATCCAAAATTTCTGATGAAAGACCCACATAATCGTATTACTACTGCAAAATTGGGAATAAAAATCTTTAGAATTTTGTGAGTGTTAGCTTTAAGTATGAAATTGTGCATTAAAATATTTAGTTAATATCAATAAGTGAAATATATGAGTTTGTTGGATCAGATGGTAGAGTACTAAGAAGTGTAGAGCAGTATGTTACATAGGTTAAGTGTGGGAAAACAAAATATTTGATCAATATAAAGGTTCTTGTTGATATATTTTAAGCAAACGACTAACATTAATAAATGTAGATTGTGAAATGAAGGAAACATTTCTTCTCAGTTTAATTTGTGTCAATTAAACTGACAAAAATCCCAATTTTATACAATAAGAGTAAAGTAAGTTTTGCACAATTTTTAAGTATTTCAGTTGCTTAAAAAAACATCTTTTTGGACAATGAACAATATAATTTGTTTTAATTTTATTCCCTTAGCAAAAACTTTGACTTTTAAAATTGATTACACCTTTGTTGTTTTTTTAGATTAAACTGTAGATCTGTGTTGTAAAAGCCAGAAAACGTCATTGCTTTTGCCATATCTCAACCTCCTGACTTTTCTTTTTAATATCAATGATAGTGATATTCATTTTGAACATCATAAAATTAAAATTCAAGTTATTTACTGTAGTCTCTCTTTTTCCTACAGTGTTTTGGGATTAGAGCAAAAATGAATTAAATATAACCTCGAAAATTTAAGATTGAAGTAAATACTTTAACTGGTGTAAGGAGAATTGATCAGTCAGGTTTCTGTGATAGTGTATGTACTCAAGTTTTTAATTACTCCAGTTATAATATCACTTTTTGTAAATAAGCTGAGTAAGAGGAAACTTATAATTTGAAATACATTAATGTTTGACAAATTTTTGCAGCTTAACCCTAAATATTAAGTTTATATTGGCTAATTTTTATTAATGGGCATGATATAATTGCTATTAAGTGACTTATCTATATTTTATGGTAGTTCAAATAAGATTTAACTGGATAAACATATGTTAATTCCTTGTTATTTTGTTTCAGATCAAAACTATGCAACAGAAGCAGCTACTTCAGCAAAACAAAGCCCAAACTATGGAAAGATTGTAGCAGTAATTGGTGCTGTTGTAGATGTTCAGTTTGAAGATGACTTGCCACCCATTCTTAATGCATTGGAGGTTCAAGGCCGAAAACCTAAGTTAATTTTGGAAGTTGCCCAACATTTAGGTAGGTTTTTGAATATAGAGTACTAAAGGATAAAGTGAAATATTACCATGTTCTTTAATGGGGCCAAGTTTTATCTGCCTAGGTAATTGATTGAATTGACAAAGAAAAACACCTAAGAGATGTTTATAGAATATATATATAAATTAATATATATATATAAGGTTTTAAACTTATTAAATATATTAAATGAAACCTTTTTATTAGAAACTAAAGCTGGCATGCTATATATGTAGGGAGACGTACAAATCTGTAATTGAAATTACAACAAAAGTAAGCAATTTTAATTTTGTAAAAATTTAGTTAGGAAATAAATCTTTTCAAATTTCTAAAGCTGAGAATTAATAAAAGTGTCACATATAGATAAGATTTTACAGAGCCACATAACTTATAGGAAGCTTATTTCAAGTTACAATTTGGATATCAAGTTTTCAAAACCTCGAGACAAAAAAAAACAATACTAAGAGATGAATAGATCTGTAGTCTCCAAAATCTTTGTTGTTTTTTTAAAATAGTGATAAGTTTACAAGAATTTTCCTGTAGATCAACAGACTTTTGAATGAAAAAACAATTGTCAACAACTTGAAATAAATATCAGTTGATACATAAAATTGAAGACATAATGTGAGGAAGAGAAATATCATTATGGATAAGAAGAGCTAGAAAATTAGTGTAAACTTGCTTTTATTATGGAATACATGATGAGGTTGTGGTCCCATGATATTGTTGCACACATTATTCGATGTGATCTTCGTAAGTCCCAATTAAAGGTGAGAAAGTTTATTACAGTAACATTTGTTTTTTGTAGATTTTAAAATTTATTTAAAGTTTCTAGATATTGGATTAAAATGAAATGCTCATTTAAGCTGTATTTTGTTTGAAATACTATCTCAGGTTGAAAATTCATTAATACAATCTTTAGTTTCATGTACATTTGTAAATAAAGAACTTAGTCTAGCTAACAGTATCTAAATGATTCTTAGCAAGTGCAAGTTTAAGTATCTCAGTGTAATGGAGAATATATGTGTACCGAAACCTTAGTTGTAGAGTACACAAGCTTGTGTAATATCATTTATGGTAGATTTTTGTGCATAGATACTTTTAAAAAATCAATTTAAAAACATCAAAATTGTGCTTGAAAGAAACTGGTTTTTCTTTTGACTCATTTTTGTGTAAAGGAGAAAGCTTTAACAACACTTAGCTAATTACTCTCATAGGTGAAAACACTGTTCGTACTATTGCAATGGATGGAACAGAAGGTTTAGTCCGGGGCAACAAAGTTCTTGACACTCAGTCTCCTATTAAGATCCCTGTTGGACCTGAGACTTTAGGCCGTATCATAAACGTCATAGGCGATCCCATCGATGAGCGAGGCCCAGTCAACACTGACAAGTATTCTGCTATTCATCAGGAAGCTCCTGAGTTTGTGGAGATGAGTGTAGAACAAGAAATTCTGGTTACAGGGATTAAGGTGGTTGACTTGCTGGCTCCCTACTCAAAGGGAGGGAAAATTGGTGAGATTCAAAACATGTATAAATTTTGCTGTTGATGGGATTGAAAGATAAAAGTAGTTATATCAACTTTTTCCAGCTGTTGTGACAGTTCTGCATCTGGAGATAATAAAATTTTAATAATTACATCCCCCAGAACAGTTTTTATGTACTGTTTTTATCATAGTATATCTATTTCTAAAAACTGGAACAAGTAAAATCCTGTTTACAGTAATATAAATATATTAGTGATCCAGATAAGTTTTTTCTTTAAAGAGTAAGCACTCCCAGAATTCTGTCAGCAGGAGTAATTTTACATTTTTTACAAAGTGCAGCAGAACATTTTGTAGAAGTAGTTTAACTAATAATTAATTATTTTATCATTTCAAACTTTTATTTTTTAGATAAAATTGGATCATTCACGAGTGCACCATAGAAACTTCTGGCAGTTAGAATGTGCTTATTTTTGCAACGCTACTTTGTGAACTGTGCAGAGCAGCAGAAAGCTCCAAGAATGCACCTTTAATTACTGTGCTACTCTTAAAGCTGCAAGAGTACTATTCATTTTTTCACAACAGTAAAACAACCTCTCAATATTTTTTTTAAGACCATAAGTGTTTTATTTTTAGTTGGGAATTATGCTGGTATGCCCCTTATCTGGAGCACTGTATATATTTTGTAAATTGTTAGCTTGGAGCATATTCAATGGCTATTTCAATTTTGAAAGCTATATGTAAAACCTAATTGGCTCTTTGTGATTTTGCATTAAATTTCAGAATGTACAACCATCTTACACAATTATTTTTCAGGTTTTGTTAGGTATATCAGTTTGTTTTAGACTAAGAAAATCCCTAATTTTGCTATCCTTACTGAATATAAAGTTATATATAGGTTATGTATTAGCAATGGGAAATAGCATGCAAGTGTATGAAAATATTGTGCCATGTGACTGTATGAAGAGACATTTGACTTGAAAACTATCTATTGAAGTACTATAATTTTTCAAATATAATACACATTCTAATCTTGGTGAACAGTCAAGTTTGCCTTATCACCATAAATAATACACAACTAGAATTGTAATACTATCCATATAATCGATAATTGCTTGTTCACCTTAGCATTTGCTATGTTTGCAAATGAATGTTCTCAAAAACCCATATAAAGCTGCTGTTCATTATTCGTGGCCATATGCAACAACTTTGCTACAATGGGGTTCGTGTAGTTTGTTCTGAAACAATTTCTCCCTGATAGCAGTTTTGATTTTATAAGACCAATTTAAAAATACACCATAAAATCAAAGCCTATCACAACAAAGCCACATTGGCTGTTTACAGTCAAGTACTGACACTTAGTTCAGTACTTAACACTCTCAATATGGTCTCGGACAATTTGACCTACCATGTGACCTCTTTGTACTTGTTCAAAGTGTTTATAGATTTGATACTACTAACTTTTAATATTGTGTGTATATCTTCACAAAATTTGGTAGTCTTTCAGTAATCTTTCACTTACAAAAAATCATATTTTTTTAGTGAAGTACTTTTAATCAACTAAAAAAAATATTTGTGAATATATCAAGTATTTCAACACTACTTGTCTGGAATAGTCCATGAGCAAAGAGATTTTCGTGTTAAGATGAAAAATACTTTTCTTCATCTCAAATTTCATTTATGTAAACTCTAAAATCTATTAGATACATTTCAAATGTTTGTTTTCAGTAAAACTTTATATTTTATCTGTTATTTTCTCTACCCTCACTCTATACAAGATTGGTCAAGCTGACCGACCTTATAACCACCAAAAGAAAATCAAAATAAATCTAAATTATCCTCTTTTTCTTTCTAGAGTGACTTCAAGTTGTAACATGAAACTACATTCGTTTATCCTAAGTAGCTTTAAACTCTTAACAGTATACATCTATTTATAATAAAATTGTTTTATCGCCCTTTGAACTGTGTCTAACTACTGTTCATGCCATTATAAGTTGTAAGTCACTTGGAAAACGTGCAACCTACATTACACCACTGAATTACATTACCCATGAGCTGCTCGCATATGTGCCTAATCTAACCTGAACTAACATATAAAGATCTCAATTTTTACATTATAGTTAATTTTATAATAATAAAGAATACACGTGAAAAACAAGAAATAAAATACATACCTGTGTGAACGAAGCTTGTACTAAAGAGAAATTGACAACTGGTTGTTCAGAACACAGCGTAATATAATGTGCCATTTGATATGTGAACACCTTGGTTTTCTGTTAATAATATAGAATTCAGTGTAAGAGAGAACTATTAACAAATCCTGAAAGAGAGGATGTGACAGGTGGGTGTGACAAGAGGGGTCTGATTTTCTATTTGATGGCTCTGTAACCAAATAAAATTGAAAGCTATAAAAAATATGGTTTGTCTGAGCAATGACTAATGTATAGTGAGTAATTTATGTTAAATTTCATACTTATTGGAAGGGTGGTGAATAAGATAGAGAAGATGAGATGCCTACAGAAAAGTCCCCTCGTGGGTCAACTGTAAGTCTTCAGATTTGCAACACTAAAATCAGAGGTTTGATTCCCCTTGGTGGACACAGCATATAGCCTGATGTGGCTTTGCTATAAGATGACACACACACACACACACACACACACACACACACACACACACACACACACACACACACACA
>NW_013665809.1:860480-863027 GCF_000517525.1 Limulus polyphemus | reverse complement strand
ACACACACACACACACACACACACACACACACACACACACACACACACACACACACACACACCTACAGAAAATGTCACCTTTTTCACACTAGGGGAAATTCAGGATTTATTAAAATTATGCTTTATAAAATTGAGAACTTAAAACTTGTATACTATTAAAATATGGATTATTAGCGACAAATTTATGCTATACTAATTGGTATAACATAAACAAAAAGTAGTTTAATAAAAATTTTGAATGTAGGCCACTAAAACCTCATGACATGTTCAGAAAATGATGCCTGGCAAGAAAGGGTTAAAGAGGTCGTGGCCATTTTGATTTAATAAAGTCAATTTAAAAACACCTAACAAATCATGACCAAAATTTCCTTAACCTTCATTATAGGCTCAGCTGATATGACTGTTCATGTGACCCTAAATTGACCTTCAGCTTCCCTACTATGAAGATACAAAACATTAGAAATTAAAAAACATTTTCAAGCTTTTACTAAGTGTCACAAGTTTTATAGACAAAAAATAAATTAAGTATTTTAATTAAACTTCTTCATCAAATAAGACATACCATTAAAATGTGTTTTTAGTAAGTATATATTATCATTCATTCATAACGGGTGTTGGAATATGTGGCCTGAATTGGATGTAAAAAAAGCCTAAAAAACATTGACAATATGTTATACACACCATAACTTCTAGATACACTTTAGTAGATACAATTTCTTTTTCCAAGAACCACATTCATACCTTTTCATTAGCCTGACAAAATGAGCACTTGTTAAAGTTTATGATGTGAGCTAAGCAGTAGTATTTTTTGTACTTATTTATATGGAATTTCCTTGATGCCTTGAAGGATCAACCAGGTTTGTTGTTTCTAACATTGCATTGGAGTATTTCCAATTAAATCCTTGAAATATTCAGAATAGATTCTTCCATTTAGGGATATCACAAGCATATTTACATGCACAGATAGCTGACAGAGCAGGAGATATAAAAAAAAAAGCGGGCGAGCAGAGATGCAATTTTTGTGGTGCATGTAGGGCTAATGATGTTGGGAAAGGTAGGTCAGAGGAGCTTATTAGTTAGTAAGTACAAGGGATTGATAAAGGCATTTAAAGAAAAAGGCCATAACTTAATTTTGTCAGGGATACTGCCGAGAATTAACTGTGGGAATGCAGTTATAAGTAGGTCACTAGGGCTAAATGCTATGATTAAGTTAGTATGCAAGGATGAGCAGATTGGCATCAGTTCAGTGGAAGAAGGGAGCTTTTTGGAATGGATGGTTTACACTTAAATAGTGCAGGGGCTGGCTTGTTTTCTAAGGCTGTTAACTCAGCTGTAAGGAAAGTTTAAACTAGGACTAGACAATGGTAAGAGCCAGTGAAAACTAAATGCAAAAAGAATAAGAGGCAGAGAAAAGTTTAGCATAGGAAATGAGTATAGAAGTAGTTATAAGGATAGGCTTAATTGTTAATATTGTAATGCTAGAAGTATAAGAAATAAGATAGATGACTTTAGAGCACTGGTAGGAATGGAGGATCTTGATATGATGGGAATAAATAAAACATTGTTAAATGTAGATGATTTTGATGATAAAAATTTGTTTGAAATACAGGGTTACATGCTATTTAATAGAGATAGAGTATTAAAGAGGGGAGGAGTAGCAGCTTTACATGTAAAATACGAGGAACATCCTGTTGATGTTGAAGATATCAAAGATAATAGCAAGGATATTGAATCCATTTGGGTTTCTGTTAGTGGATATAAAGGGAAAAGGCTTTTAGTGGGAATTTGTTACAGACCACCAAATGATACTGATGAAATTAGTGAGAAACTTTACAATGAGATTAAGATTTCAGCTATGTTAATGAAGTTATAATTATGGTATAAGTATAAGTTATAAGTATAGATACGAAAATTCTAGTCAAACCATGAAGAAAAAAAGTTTTTTGGAAATCTTTTAGGATTACTTTCTTCACCAATTAGTTAAGGAACCTACTAGAAACAGTGCCATTTTAGATTTATTGTTAACTTCAAATATAGAAATGATCGAGGGGGTGGAAACTGGGGAACATCTGGGTGCAAGTGATCATTGCTCTATTAGATTTTGAAGGGATGCAACAAGAATTATCTGTTGTGAATTGGGCAGCTGAGTTACGTGGAGATACTGATCAGATGTGGAAAATTTTTAAACATTAAAGGTAAACATATTCCTTATAGAGAGAAAAGGGTAGCTAAAAGTAAAAAAACCAGGTTGGCTTACAAAGAGTATATGAGATAAATTTAAAGAAAAGCATCATAAATTTAAGAAATTTAAATTGACTGTATGACATGATACTTAGAAGATTAAGAAAGTTGGTGAAACAGGAAATTAGGACATCAAAAAGGATGTACGAGAAAAGTTTAGCTGAAAATGTAAAAATTAACAGTAAAAATTTCTTTAAATACATTAAGGGTAAACAAAATGTTAGGATAGGGGTAGAACACTTGAGGGATGATAAAAGGAGGATAGTATCTGATGATTATGAGATGGCTGGATTATATTTTGCTTTT
>NW_013665809.1:844908-859706 GCF_000517525.1 Limulus polyphemus | reverse complement strand
TCAATAAATTACTTAAATTTGCAGATATTAAGGTCTTGGGTGTTGCTAGCTCTGAAGAGGATGCTGCTGATTTACAACAGGATTTAGATCATTTAGTGAGCTGGACAAATAAATGACAAATGGGTTTTAATTATAATAAATGCAAGATAATGCATGAGTGTTATCATAATTTGAATTATAAGTATAATTTGGATGGTAATAACTTTAGCAGTGTCATGACAAAAAGGGATCTTGGTGTAATAGATTATCAGTCTCTAAAGCCAGCCATGCAATGTGCTGTTGCTAGAGGTAGGGCAAATAAGATTTTAGATTGTATCTACAGAAATATTAAATAGTCTAAAAGAGATTATAATTTCATTGTACAGGTCACTGGTTAGGCCATATTTGGAATATTGTGTTCAATCTTCGGCTCCCTACCTTAGGAAAGATATTGAATTGATAGAAAGGGTTACTAGAATGGTGCCTAGGATGGAGGGGTTGGTCATATGAGGAGAGGCTGAAATCTCTCAAATTGTTTTCTCTTGAAAAAAAAAGGGTTAGGGGGGATCTGATTGAGAAAGTTTAAGATTATAAAGTGAATTAATAGTGTTGATGCATCATATTTTTTCATATTTAACAGTGAGAATAGTAGGACTAGGGAACACAAATTTTGGCTAGGTAGGAGACATCTTCAGCTAAGACAGTTTAATTTTTATAACAAGGAGGTTTGCCTTTGGAATGGGTTGTCTTCGGATGTTGTAGAGGCAGTAAGTTTATGTGAGTTTAAGAAAAAGCTTGATAAGTATATTAATGATAAGGGCTGGCTTTAAGATTCTATTTTTTTTAATTATTTTAACTTAGTTTAGAGGATGGAACAGTTTTTATGGACCAATAGGCCCCATGTTGTCCCAAAACATTATTTTTTCTGGAAGAAAGGCTTGGTATTACTCTATGAAAAGAAACTGCTCTCTAACCAAGTATAAATGAATGAAAAATACAAAATAGAAATTATTGGAGCATGTAATATTGTCATAAATAACTAAAACAATGAATTTCATGAATACATTTTTCAAGTATACCTTGCTATACTTTGTATAGTGTATGTCTATTTCACTGATGCGTGTCTTAACCATGGCACTTGTTTTAAGACCTGAAATATCTTTGCTATAAACACTTTGTTTCTGAGTATGTCTAATTTACATACTTTACACTTGTAACACAGTTTGTGAATAACTATTTCTTGACAGTGCATTTCTACATTAAAAGCAAGAATTGTTCATTTTTCAGAAAATCATACAAAGCCATTTATCAAACTAAAATCACTGTAGTTGTCAGTTTTAAGTCTGGTTATAAATGATTCAGAGCCTACAACATTTTTGAGGGGACAGACTTAGAACTTTCTTTGAAGTGCACAGTTAAATCTTAAGTGTTATTCTTTCATTGACTTACAAGCTAAAGATAAGTTTTAGAATCCTTAAAATTCTTTAAGATTGCTTCAAAATTCCAAGAAAATACAGATGAAATTATTTCACTTGTAGTTGATTAACATGTGGTTTGTGCCATTGAATTTAAATTATGGTGTAAATGTATAGTGCTCTTCTGACTCTGTGTTCCTTATGTGCAAAATAGTAAACTAGATTATAGTTTGTTTGAACAGTACTATAGTCTTAATTGATTTCTTTATTTTCTTTACCAGGATTGTTTGGTGGTGCTGGTGTAGGAAAAACAGTACTAATCATGGAACTAATCAACAATGTGGCTAAAGCCCATGGGGGTTATTCTGTATTTGCTGGTGTTGGTGAAAGGACACGAGAAGGAAATGACTTGTATCACGAAATGATTGAATCTGGTGTCATTAGTTTAAAAGACAAGACTTCTAAGGTTATAGTTGCCTGTTAATATTTATAATTTACTGTTTTTTTTATTTTCATATTAGTAATTTAAAGCCATGCCACTTACATTTGCAATATTTAAAATATGAATTTCCAATATTAAAACTATATAGCAGATACTGTAAAGAATTAGATCATGTATTAAAAAAAGTTCCCAAAATTATAACTGAAAAAAAAGTTTAAAAAAGTGAACCAACCAACTAACACCAAGAACTGCCTAATTTGCAAAAATGCTTGCATTCATCAACATCATTAATAACTAATAATAGTTTGTAAAATTATCAGTTTTGTCAGACATTTGACTATTTCTCATAGTCAGAATTCGAAGTTTTAGAAGGGCTACTTGTTCCAGGACAAGTGGCATAAAAAATTTTACTAATCTTGCATAAAGCTTTACTTGTCTTTACTTGTGTTTCAAATAGTACCACCCTCCAGTGTGATGAAATAGGCCATGATAAAACATTACTGTTTTTCTCATTCTTTTTTATGGTTGATTTAGCAAATTCTGTACTCTGGTTTAGCTCATAATTTTCATGGTTGATACACTGAATGTTTCCAACTCTTAGCATGAAAGTTTAGTATATTTTTTTTTTTAACTTTCTTTAATATTTACTGCTAAAGTCAATCCTTTCTTTGATATTGCCTGTTATTTGTGACAAACTACAAAATAACACCATGGACTCAATGGCAAACTCAGCCCATTCAAACTCTGCTAACCTTGTCTTCTGGGTGCTTCTTTTCCTTTTCAAAGAATTGCACTCCTCCTGCTATGTTTTTTTTCTACTTGCTTTTTTCAGTTTCCCTAACCCATTGTACACCGCTAAGGAACCTTTGTATGTTTGACATTTTTCAAGGTCATGATAAACATGCTAAAACTTTATAATCAAACCTTATTCTCAGCAGCAATTTCCTAACATTATCAACTCATCCTGACCAAGAATTATTCATGAAAGGGGTCCCAGAATTGCCCAATAAATGAATGAGTAGTGAGAACAGTGACAGTGTATTGAAAAAAAAAGGGATTTATTGAAGTCTAATTACTTTTAGTGTTAAATACAAACAAATTATTATGAACTAGCTGAAATAATGCACTTATCCATGGGAACAATAAACATTTGTCATATGAGCTAGTAAAAACTGGACATCCTTTCCATTTTCATAAATGAATGTATTAGAAAACTGCCATTAGTTTCCTGATTCTGTCAAGAATGGCCTATACAGCTTTTTGAAATGTGTGCTTTGGTATAACACAGTGTTACTCTTTCATTCTGATTTCCTCTCCAGTTCTGTAACATTTGTGTTGTTACAGTTGTGTAGATGCTGTTTTGATTCTTTCAGTTCTTCCTTGTTATTTGGGTTTGTCACTTGATTTATCAAATTATCTGATGGCATGATCAGAAAAATATGCAAACTGTCATTGGTCCATAAAGCCTTATCTATCAGGAAGAGTGACATGTTGCCTGACATCCATTGTGTAGTGAAACCACATGCTCTCTCGTATGTTCTGCAGTCTCCAGGCCAACATGTTCCTACAAAACAGCAAGACAGCCTTCTTCATTCAGCATCCTGTGATTGTTTGTGGTTTTCTTGGGACCAATATTGGCAGTTTTGGAAGTTCATTTCAATGTTGACATAAAGCATGGCTTCATCTTTCCACCCTGAATTCATCAATTTACTTCTGTTCCATGGACTGTTTACAACTTCAAACATTGATCTGGGTCAATAACTGAAATACTTGCATCTTGTAAGGATGAAATTATGTTGCTTCAGAATCTGGAGAATGTTTCTTTAGCTTATTGTTGGTTCTCCTGTATTTTCACCATATGATCTTTTTGGGCTTACTAAATAGAGAGTTTCCAAAAGATCCTCATTTGCTGCTGTAGAAAGCCTGCCACTGCATTTACTTCCACACAATCTTGCAAAGTTAATGACATTCAACTAATTGCTGTAGCAAAAGAAAGACAGTTAGTGAAACACAAATATGACTAGAAAAAGCATAGTAAAGGTGGGACTTAACATATCGTGATTGGGCATAACTTTTTCATTAACCCCATGTACATAGGGTCAATCAAACATTAAAACAAAATGCCTCAAAACTATTAGATTTCTAGCTTTCTAATTAACCTAAACGTAGGTTAAAACAATTTTGTTACTTACCAGAGCACTGACTTCGGTCTATAATCAGTAATATTGGATTAGGAAATAATTTTACTGAAATATATTAATGTTATAATCATATAATTCACAAAATGGTCTTTCTGTTGATGATAAATAAGCATGGGTAAATAATTTTAGTAGCATAAATTGAGAAGAGATTCTGTGGTGGGGGTAACAAAATTACTGATATCTTAAATAATAAAGTGGGAGGTTCTTATTTTAATTTCTAGCCTGTCAATATCTGTAGTTGATGTTTCTCATTGGTTAACTTTCTGAAAACCATATAAGGAAAGAAAGAAAATCTAAAATGGAGAATTCAGAGCAGGGAGGCCTCAAGTGATACGGAAAAGTGAAAATTGAGAATATGTTCAAATATTTCACCTTTAAATTAAGAAATTTCATAATCTTAACTTCAAGGTTTCCATTAAAGAAAAGTTTTGTTATTAATTTTTATAACTTTAAATGTGTGTCCAGGGGTGGGGGTCAAAGTGTGCATTTTATGACCTTTTAAAGTGTTACTTTCAAAATTTAAAGTATTATCAAGTGGCATCAAAACATAGTTTATAATTCAAATCTTATTATCATACAAGTTTTAACTTAATATTTATAAATTGTCTTCATATTTATCTGCAGGAACTTCTCTTATACAAAGACAAAGTGACTGAAACGAAAACACTTATAAATACTGTATGCAATATAAGAATGGTGCTGTTGAAAAATCATTTTAAAGTTACGATATAATCCATATTCATTAGTAACAAAGTTAAAGTAATTGGGTTATGTAATTAATAGTTTAAACTAGGATTTGGATAGCGAAGGAAAACAGTTGCAGAGATTTTCAGAAGATTATATTGATTTACAAATTTAAAGTACTTTATTTCATCTTAGAATTTACTTTTCCTCTTAGGTGTCTCTGGTATATGGTCAGATGAACGAACCACCTGGTGCTCGTGCCCGAGTAGCCCTAACTGGTTTGACAGTTGCAGAATATTTCAGAGATCAAGAGGGTCAGGATGTACTGCTTTTTATTGACAACATTTTTAGGTTTACTCAAGCTGGATCAGAGGTATTCTTATTACCTTAAGTAATGTAAATAAGTACGTACTTATCTTTACTTGGAGTTTTTTTGTATAAATCTACTAACTTACATAGTGTAATGGGGAAAAATTTAACTATTTCATGATTTTAATTTGATATGAATTTGTACTTAAGAAATGCTTATTTCATTTTATTACTTAAATTGAACGATGTTGAATGGGAATTTTAAAGACATTGAATATCTACAAAAAATTGGTTATTTTTCCTTATGGAAAATCTTGAATATTTTTGCTTGATGTTTTTGTTTTCTAAAAACTAGGATAATATTTGGTACGTAAAATTACAGAATTACATCGGTAATATTTTTACATTCAAAAAAAACTAATTCTTTTATTTGCTCAAATAACTCGGGTGTTTTTGATTGAAGAAAATATTTAGTACCTCATTCAGTATGTAGTTCTATTGACACCATTTCTACTGTTTCAGGTATCTGCTCTGTTAGGTCGTATTCCTTCTGCCGTAGGTTACCAACCAACTCTAGCAACTGATATGGGTACCATGCAGGAAAGAATTACCACTACCAGGAAAGGATCCATCACATCTGTGCAGGTTAGCTTACGATAACTTGTAGCACTAGAATATTTCAATTTTTAAATTCATTTCCTCCGGTTAGTACACATCTTGTTAAAATGAGTTGTAATGATGTTTTGATGTTGATATTTCAATTTTTAAACAAAGTATTTTACAAACAAACAACATCTGAGATCCTTCTGTCATGTCTAACAAGCAAAGTTATAATTTTGAATTCATCTCCTGACTTGCATGGTGAAATTTAGCTTAAATTGTAAGAAACAATGGCAAATCAACTGTGGGAGTATCATTGATATTTAATTATTCAAGAGTGTCAAGCAAGTTACACAATTAAATTTTATAAGAGTGATCTTTAAATAGTCAAATACCTTTTCAGTGCTTGCATTATTCCCTCAAAATACACAAAACATTGCACAAACTAGCTTTGAGATAGTATCGTCAGGTTTAGTTTTAGTTGCTATTGTAATGCCATGTGTTTTAAACTTGAAAGACACAATATCATCCACATAATTTATAGCTGTTCTATCAATAATGATGGGGAGGACATTTCACTATTTAGTTACTAGACAATATGGTTGTTTAGGGAAAAAGTACTTGTTTCAATTAACCCTAATTGCTCTCATTTCTACAGTTCTCACTGCTAAGAACTGAATTCTGTTAAAGGTTTGGCAGAATATTTCAGCAGTGGAAAGAATTACAATTTCAAAACTAACAAAATAAATAATATATATATTATGCTTAATTCTTGTAAGAGGATTTTAAAAATGGTTTTAAAAGATGCAATAGACTAGAATAGAAATTGAGAACTAAATTTTGCTTCTAATATGATTATATAAACCCTATTTTCTTTATCAAGAACTTGTGAAGAAATTTGTATTTAAGAGGTGTTCACTCATGTAAACAGTTGGGTATTTTTTATATTAAAATGATAAATTTTTAAATCCTTTAGTGATGGTTTGTATTTTCAGTAGTCTTTGATATAGTATAGCCATAATCAGTATATAATTTGAAAATTACTTCATTATTTGAGTGATTTAAGATAACCTGGATTTTATTCTTAGAATGGCAATATATATAAAGAAGTGCCACTTGTGGTACCCCCTGGTAAACTTTCATGGCTTGTATGTTAAAAATTGTGGTTCAATACCCATGTTGGGCACAATGTAGATAGCCCATTGTTGTAGCTTTACGCTTAAATACAAACAAACCAATTGAGTTAGTTTTTAATGACAAGCTTGGATAGCAGTATAAGCACTAGTCTTTATTGATTGCTATTACTCTGAACCTGTTTTATTGCTAACAAATGATTTAAGAAAGAATGTGATTACATGTTAAATAATGTATTAATTGGTCCAAAGGTCAATAAGAATTTTATGTTGATTTCTACAGGTTAAAATTTAAAATTTTTAGGGTATCATTATGACATTCTACTAAAAATTAAATTGTGGTACAAATCATTGTTAGGTACCTCAAACAAAAATGTTATTTTATTCATTTCTCAGTAGTTTTGTACTTATTTAAGTGTAATAATGTTTAGAGAAGGCTTGAATGGGTAACAAAGAAAACTTTTATTAGTAGCATAGTGGGCTTTCCACATTTAATTTGAAATTAAAAGTAGTCTTCACCAGTAATTGAAATGCATTGAACCTTTGTTGCCTTTTTAACTTTTCAGGCTATCTATGTGCCAGCTGATGACTTGACTGATCCTGCTCCTGCTACCACCTTTGCTCACTTGGATGCTACCACTGTGTTATCCCGTGGTATCGCCGAGTTGGGCATTTATCCTGCTGTTGACCCACTGGACTCTACTTCTCGTATTATGGACCCTAATGTTGTGGGTAGGGAACACTACGATGTTGCCCGTGGTGTACAAAAAATTTTGCAGGTTTGGTTAACTCTTACTTCTACTTCCATAATTGTTGATGCTTTGCTTTTAGATTTGTTGTTGTTACACCCAATTGTTATTTTTGGTTTCTTTGCTTGTATTTTCTAACAATATTTGCTATTTGAAACTTTTTATAAAGAAAAATTTGTATATATAGTAAAGGCAGCTCATATGGGTATAGAAAACTTTTATTTGAAAAGCACATATGCTTTGTTTGACTGTTGTAATGCTTCAAGATTTACATTAAACTACTCTGAATTACATTACAATGAACTTGGCAGTTAACTTAGATATGAGCTACACGTCTTCACTAGTTTCATGATCACTGCTCACAATTTTCAAAATGTCTGCTACTTTTTAGAAACTTCTAATTTTTGTGTTAAATTGAGTGTATTAACAATAACTTAAGTTCTTATTGGAGCTTATAATAAATATGTAATTCTTTAAAGGTAATTTAGCTTTAAACACTACACAGTATCACACATATATATTCACTAAATAATAGTTATACCATCGAAATATAACGTAATGTTTATCAAATGCTTAAAGTTGACAAAACTATTAATTTCAATTTGAATGAATAAGTATGAATAATATTTTGATATAACAAAATTACACTTATTAAATTATTTTGTTTTAAACATTGAAAATATATTACTTATGTTTGTATGCATCTCAGGAGATTGAATTTGGCTTGCTGTAATGGTGTGTCAATACTAAACTAAATACCCTGTAGGCCTTCCTCATAAATTGTACATCCTTGAAATAAAACACCTACATACAAGCAGTGTTTTGAAAATGCTGTTGAATATTGTATTTTCAATATTTGAAATAAACCTTTCCATTTTCTTGTTTTAGGATTACAAATCTCTTCAGGATATCATTGCCATCCTTGGTATGGATGAACTGTCAGAGGAAGACAAGTTAACAGTTTCACGTGCCAGAAAAATTCAACGATTTCTATCCCAACCTTTCCAGGTAGCAGAAGTGTTTACAGGCCAGGCTGGAAAATTTGTACCACTTGCAGATACCATCAAGGGATTCAAAATGATTCTAGAAGGTTTGTTAATTATTTTGGTATTTATGTTAACAAAAATGTTTTTCTTAAATTAGAAATTTTTTTGAAATATTGTAAATTCATACAGACTTGCCAGTTTCTAGAATTATAAAAGTTTTATACAAGATATCTATGTCAGTGGTCTTGAACACACATAACAAACTGTATCCTGGAATAAATGGCAGTCAACTACAGAAGACTGCACACACGTAACTGCATCATTTTGACATTTTACTGACATTTAGGATATTGATTTATATGTGGGTAACAGTGTTGAAGATTACTACAAATCAATTCAAAATGGCCCGGCATGGCCAGGTGGTTAGGGAGGTTGACTCACAACCTGCAGGTTGCGGCCTTGAATCCCCGTCCCACCAAACGTGCTTGCCCTTTCAGCCATGGAGGTGATATAATGTGATGGTCAATCCCACTCTTTGTTGGTAAAAGAGTAGCCCAAGAGTTGGCGGTGGGTGGTGATGACTAGCTGCCTTCCCTCTAGTCTTACACTGCTAAATTAGGGATGGCTAGCGCAGATAGCCCTCATGTAGCTTTGAGCAAAATTCAAAAACAAACAGTTCAAAACCTGAAATATCTTGCTATTCATAAATAAGTAGGTAAAATGGCAAACAAACTGTTAGATAATTTCAATTTAACCCTGGGAACCACGGAGTGCCTTCTTTTAGGTGTTGAGTGCACACCTACATACCAAATTTTGAAATTTAAGTAAAAGTGTTCTGTTTCAATCATTTTTAACTGAAGACTACTTTAAAATTGATATTTCTTGTCATTATGTAAAACTTAGTTCACAAAGAAATTTGAAAAGAATTTCAACTTTCTTTTTTTGCCCAGCTCCAAAGATCCATGCTTGTAAACAACACAGTTACAAGTTAACTTTTTCTGCCACTCATAGTTTTCTAGCAAATATAAACCTATCATCCATTGAGAACACAGCTATCCACATTTTCTCATGTGATTTTTTTTTCCCTTCTCTTTTAGTGGTTTTAGTACTATAACCCTTTGTTCTAACCATGTTAAGATGCCACAGCATGTGATCTGAATAGTTACTAATGAAGTACAGTTTTGAAAATAGCTAGAGAAGATTATAAATTATTTATGTCAATAAAGAGTAAATAAAGCAGTTTGATTATTAATTTATGGTTTCTTAAGAAAGAAACTAGCCTTTGTTTCTTTGGAGGTGAACAAAGAAATGTAATCCAAAGTTTAGAAGACTTTGGTACAAACTACAGGTCTGGTAATGTACATATAGTTTATGTAGATGCTCTTTTTGGTCCTAAAATGTTTTTAACATTAAATTATTTGTGTGAAAAATGCTGAAGTTTTCTTGTGTGTCAAGACATTAGGTAAGCTTAGTTAGATTTAGCACATATGGTAGATATCAAAATATCCCACCAAAGTAAATTATTATTGAATATTAAGTTCATCTTATTCAAATAATGCACAGAAATAGAATAACTTATTTATTGAACAGAAACTATTAATAAAATTGATCTTGTCCAAGAATTATTGTTGGCAAAAGTCATCGTACCTAGTCTGACAAAGATGTTATTTTGAAAGGTCAGGTCCTAAGTTGTAGAGAAATGTTTATAATTTATAGCTGTTGTCTTTACTAAACTGTTAGCAAAATAAAACCAAAAAATATGTTAATAAATATCAGTGAAACTTAAACTGACTGGATGTATGAATAACTTTTTTGATCAACAATTAAAAAAAAACATTCTAAGATAAACGAATGAGAAATATGTCTTTCAAAAAGTTTTAAAATTTCATAACATAAAAAATTTTAGACACTGTTCAGTAAGTTTACCCTGAATTTCATACATAAAAAGTTCCACTGTAAGAAGGAAAAAGTCAAGAGATGTCACTGACTGTCTTCCAACCTTCCAAGAGTTACTGTTTGTAGTTTTGAATTGTTATCTCTTAGATAATTCCTTATAGAGGTGAGTGATGGCATTGGCAACTGTTAAAGAAAAAATCCTAGTTAAAGATGTAATTGTATTGTCATTTGCACACTATAGGAAATGATTGGGCATCATTTCTGTAAATCCCTTATGCCACTAAAATAACCAGAAACCTGTAAATTGTACTATTTTTTACCTGGACAGACCATAATTGTTATTAAAGGTAAAGTCCTGTGTTTATTGAGCATAATTATATAAAAGATTCTAATTGTTAATGTACTTTACATAAAAGTTTATTTTTGTTTTAGGTGAAATGGACCATCTACCTGAAGTAGCTTTTTACATGGTTGGGCATATTGATGAGGTTATCAGCAAGGCCGAGAAGTTAGCAGAAGAATCTTAATTTCTGATGTTTGTTTAGTGGTGTAGCTTTTGTTCAGTGTCTCAGTCTAGGGTTGTAGGTATACAGTGATTAACCTCAATCCTGTGGTTGAGGAATTTAGATTAGCAAGTACAGTTTGAAAAAACCAAAAAAGATTGAAGTAAATTTTGTCTTCGTTAGGCTTGAATCAACATTTTTTTTTAATCTCATAAAATAGTGGGCTCACGTTTTTCTGAACTGTACAGATGCTGCACACAGGTAGAACTATGGTGAATAAAAAAAATTGTGTAATTTCTTGTGGAGTGTTGTCTATGAAGGTTTAGATAATGAACATTATAACTTTTTTATTCATGAGATTACTGTAGATTAATAATTGAATATTTTTCATCTCATTTTTAATTACCTATACAAGATATAATATCGGATTGCAAACTGAAGCTTATATAGAGACAAATAATACTAAATATGTATTCTTTACCCTGAATAGTGTAAGCTGAAATTATGTTAAACGTGTATGTCATTTAATTTTTCACCAGTGCTAAAAGATTACCTTCAAAATTGTTTAAATAAATAAACTAATTGATAATATTAGCAGTTAAAAACACATGTAAGTATAATCATGCTTGTTCTAGTTATAATACATGAGAAGATTATAAGTTACTGCATATAGTTTTATTTATGGAACTAGAATATTTCGTCCTGCTAGATGATATTGAAAAAGTTCTACACCAGAGTACAAAAGTTGGTTAACGGGAACCTATTAATGTTTTAAGTTTGTTAATGGGCCTTTTCTTGGAACCTATTAATGTTTTAAATTGGTTAATGGGCCTTTTCTTGGAACCTATTAATGTTTTAAATTGGTTAACGGGCCTTTTCTTGGAACCTATTAATGTTTTAAGTTGGTTAACGTGCTTTTTCTTTGAACCTATTAATGTTTTTTCTTCAACAAATCTCAATACTGAGTTTTTTTGTTGTCTTGTTGTTTGCAACAAAATTATTACAATATTTTATACGTACCACAAGTTTGTATTGTTATCTCAACCACTGTGTCAAAGACTGAGTACAGGTACAGAAATATTTAACAACAAGAATGTAGGAAATCATTAAAGAAAAGTGGATGAGCGTGTTAAACAGTTTGTGGTTTGCCGATGCTGTTTGTTAAACAAAACAAATGACTTTGGTAGAAGTTAATTAAAACAGCATAAAATTCTTAAACATCCTAATTATTTACCCTTCTTGACTATAAAGGTCTGAGATTTTGGTACAAGTTTTTGCAGATCAATAAACATTGTTGTCCTAACTGTAGTCCTAGTCTCTCACGAAATGTGATAACTTATATGTTTCGTGTGGTTCATACAACTCGTTTACAATGTGGACGTTTGAAGTTTTGTAACAGTTGAGACAAGTCTAGTTTATCTTCAATATCCACTAGAAACTGTACATACGATTGATTTTAAAAACTGAAGACTAGATTTATTTTACGTAGTCCTTATGTTGTGGAACGTAAATGCTTAAAAGTGTGAAAACTTGTTTATTTCTATACAGTAGTAAGTGACATACATACACACAAGTAAAATCGTTCTGAGAATATAGAGAAAAACACTTTTTACAGAAGTATTGGTGCTGAGAGTAATTCATAAAAATTCTGAGCCAATATTTTAGAGAAATCCTAATTAAAGGAAAAACAATAACCCAATGAACGAACAAAAATAGAATGAAATTAAAATAAGTCTACTTTATGTCACCATTATTAAATAGGAATTATAAAAGCTTGATATTAGGTCGTCAAGAAATTAATGTCGCGTTTTGGAACACTTTCATTAACCACCCCCAAAAAACGTACATCACGTATAATAGCAAAATGAACCGCCTAAAAGTCACGTTAGTACAGCCTATATAATGTGTAAAGTTTAGTATACTCTAATCCAGGAATCACGAATCCGATCCGATTCCGGAGCGATATGCCAAGTAGCGATAAGAGGGGTGAAGAAGGCGGATGAGCTTCGCCGGTATGTGAATGGTTCGGCTGATTCCTGCACCATGGGTGAGTCGAATGACATGGATTTAGATAGGGACTGTTCAAGCAAAGGAGTGAGATCTGATTCTGGCTATAGTGAAGAATCTATCGGATACAAAAAGACAACTCAGGACAGAAAACAAATAGTCTTCCTTACTTCCCCAGACATCAACATAGCTAAGGTAAATCTCATGCTCTTGAGTTGAGCCTTTAACGATCTAATTGGGCCTACTGAAAAGATTCAGTTACAAACGGGTCGTATTAAGGTAGTTGTTCATACTCACAGTCGAGATTATTGTGTCAAAATAAAAACATTTGTGGATACAAAATTCATTCCCAAATTCAAGACGTTCCCCCACCTTCTGTTAGGGGCATCATTCATGGTGTCCACCTCGACATTACGGAAGAGAACTGTACAACCATAGAGGGTGTTACGAAGTCAGTAAGAATGACACGCTACAGTTAAAAAACCTATAAGTTCCATTATACTCCATTTTTCGACTACAGCTCTACATAAGAAAGTACATCTCAGCCTTTTGTCTTTTCCTGTCTGGAAATTTATCCCCCAACTGGACGCGATGCTTTAAGTGCCAACGTTAGTCATATTGCAAACGTGTGCCACAGTAATGTTCGGTGTTCAAAGTGTGGCGAAAATCACAATGTAAAGGACTGTACTAAGCAGACTCGGGTATGTTGTTTATGTGGGGGTGAACATTCGGCAGCATACAAGGACTGTGAAGGATAGTGCTTATAATAGCCCTCATACGTCACCTCAACTATTTGAACAAATCGTTACTTTTGTAGCCAAAATAATTTCGACCAGTCATTCTGGCATAAGAATTGCAGAAAATCGAGGATAACCGAATTGGCAAGTACCATTTTTGGTTTTGATATTAATCCAGAATCAATTTATGGCCTCTACCAAGTAAGTTCACCTACAAATAAATAATTGGTCCTTTACAAATATTACAGTGGAATGCCAGGAACATTAAGGTTCATGCACCATTCTTTATGCGTTACCTTGAAACTCACTGCATAAATCCCGATGTTATTTGTATTCAGTAATTGTTTCTCAAACCCCATATAAAATTCCGCATACACAGTTGTAAACCTATTCGAAAAGATCGAGAACACTCAGCAAAGGGAGGTGTACTTACTCTTGTCAAGAATCATTTGCTTTTCACTTACTTGCCCAGAAAGTATAGAAGCTGTTGGGATCAAATGTGAGACTTCTATGGGCAGAATAACGATATTTAATATTTATAATCCTGGTGTCGACATTGATCCTGCTGAGGTTCGAGAGTTTTTTGTTCCAAATAGTATCATTTGCGGAGATTTTAATGCTCACAACCCTTTATGGGGTGGAACAAAATTAGACCATCAAGGTCAGATGCTTGGATATCTAGTTATGGAATCTGATAAAGTGGTGTTAAATGACGGTCGTGGGGCATGTATTGTTTGGGGTAATCTCTGCTCTGGATCTAACGATTGTAGATATTAAACTTGCTAGTCTTGCTACCTGGTAAGCTATAGATGATGACCTGGGAAGTGATTATCTCCCGGTAATTACATCTGTTAAAGTCCCTTTTGAAGTTAAGAGTCCAACGACCTTCTGGAACTTTAGCAAAGTAAACTCGTTCAACTTCCGTACGTTCCTTGATTCATCCATTCAAAACATACATATGTCTTCTTCTGTCGAATCTGTATATTCAGGTCTAGTAAATATTATTTTGGAAGGAGCAGAGAAATTTATCCCACAATTAACCACAGACAGTGGCAAACATCAAACCCCTTATTGGAATATAGAATGTGAGAAAGCAGTTAAACTAAAAAAAAAAAGAGTAGGAAGAAAGCTTTTAAAACATGTCTCTTAGACGATTA
>NW_013665809.1:828588-844159 GCF_000517525.1 Limulus polyphemus | reverse complement strand
AATCCCTTATAGTGATGACACACATTCGGCATGTAATGCTGTTTGAATACAAGAAGGGAAACAACCCCTCTGTTGCCACAAAGAAGTTTATGGAAATGTTTTGAACGTCCGCAAGTGTCAACGATAGTTCAGCAAATTTCGTTCAGGTGACTTAAGCCTTAAAAACTCTTATGGCAGAGGCCGATATGTTGGAATTGATATTGATGCTCTGAAGACGATTGTTGAGTCTAATCCAAGGCAACACACTCGTGAAATGGCCCTGAAATTGCATATTTCTCATGAAACAATACGTAAACATCTAAGGAATATGAGAAAATTCCTTAAATCGTTTCCAACGTCTGAACGTTGCTTCGTCTCTTCTGGCGCAAGAACCATTTTTGGACAGAATTGTCACAGGTGATGAAAAATAATTATGCGAATATTAAACGCCAAAAACAATGGCTCAGTCCTAGACAAAAACCACTTCCGACCTCAAAACCTGGACTCCGTCCGCCGAAAGTGATGCTTTACATTTGGTTAGACATCAAAGGAGTAATTCATTTCGAACTCCTCAATCCACAGCGAACTGTCAATGTAGAGATCTTTAGTCAATAACTGGAAAGTTTAAATCAAGCTCTTCATCAGAAACTCCCTTCATTCGTCAATCGGAAAGATGTTCTTCTTCTCCACGACAATGCACATCAACATGTGACACGTTTGACGCAACACAAGATTATGGAGTTGGTTTGGGAAGTTCTCCCACCCACCATATTTTCCAGATATGGCACCATCAGATTACCATCTTTTTCGTTCGCTGCAATACCATATTAATGGGAAAAACGTATGCAAATATGGAAGGTGTTAAAGAGGACATCGACATGTTTTTTTTGCTTCAAAACCAAGTGATTTCTTTAATCGGGGCATTAACAACCTGATTGTAAGATGGAAAAGCATCGTCGATAAAAATGGAGACTATTTCATTTAATAAATGTTTTGTTTTGCTATACAAGTTGTTCGGGTTTTTTCATCTAAAAAAAGCGACATTAATTTATTGACGACCTAACATTTAAAAAAAATATGAGAAGAAAATAGGAAGGTTTTTAAAAAATTAGTCTGTGTGGAACAAATGAGAAAATAAGACAAACCTAACTGTGATGCATGTATTTCAAAGATGCATTTCATAATTTGAACGAGTGGGAACTGGGCTAGCCTTCTTGACTGTGAATCACCCATAAGTGCGTTATAAGAATTACATTCGATTCAAAACCTTTGTGGCAGTGAATGCCTTCTGTCTGGTCAGTAGTTCAAAATATAGGATGGCTATACCTGGACCCTAAGGATCTCTGACCATGTACTTGTTTAGCCCAAGTGAAATACTTCATAATTTTCAATGTTTGTTTTTTCTTGTATTAATAGGAAGTGTATGTAGTAACAAGAATTTACTTGTTAGATTGAAAATAGAAAATCTATGTAAGTAGTACGCTTGCGTTTGTCTGTCCGAAACTTTTCTCGCAAATTTCTCAATCGAACGTTATAATTCTCATATCGTCAAAAAGGTCTTAGTCCGGATTCCATATTGGCTTTTCTTTTTCTTTCAGAATCACATTACCTGTTTTATTGTTGTTGTTATTTAGTCAAACTTTTCAATCCATCGAGTATATAGTACACGATGCCGTTGTCATCACGTGACGACTGGCTTCAATTGCAGTTTTTTATTTGCAAGGTATTTCGCACAAACAACACTTAATCCGCGAGTAATTTCGTAAAAAAAGAAATTAACATTACATTAAATACAATTATTATAGGCTTTCTTGACTTATTTAGTTCTGAAATACACATGCGTAGTTCATTCAAAACCATATGTTTATCACTTTGTAAACACGCATTCAGTCGTTTTCGACATAATCAGCTAAGTTTGATTTCTCTATAACTTTACAGTTATGTTACTTTGCTACAATTTAGCTTCGATTCGTTTCATAGACTGCTATAAACATCTCATAACTGTTTGATACTCTGTAAATTGTAAACATCCCCAGTGGCACAGCGATATTGTTTGCGGACTTACAACACTAGAAACCTGGTTTCGATACCTTTGGTGGGCAGAGCATAGATAGCCCATTGTGTAGCTTTTTTTTCTCAATCTATAATTTTCACGCACGGAATTTAAAATACTATGTTTTCTTGCGGGCATTATGTATTAGATCGATAAACCCTGGTCTATCAAAAAATAACGCGGTCAGACAACCAAACTCACGCAGACGTAGCGTTAATAAAACTATACGTCTAGTAATGGTGTTTATGATAGTGTACAGTGTTTGTTTGAAGTTAAGCACTTCAAGCGAAGGACACGAAAACTATCGCAATTGTTTTGCGGGTCGTGGCTAGTTAAGAATTGTTGATCTGCACTGTAAATACAAATCAAATGCTTGTACGGGCCGTATAAATTGTGTTAAATTGGCATTTTTTAAAAATTCTCTATTACTTAATACGTTGTTAAACCAAAAAAATATGTACGCTATATCATAGATGGATAAGTTTATTCTGTAGATGCTATGGTTAATTTAAACACAAACAATTAATTAACTGAATGAAATCATTCAAACATGACCAGTGAAATGCTTTCAGATGACACTTGTTCTAAACCTAAATCTACCACATATTTAAAAGTGAATGTTTGACGTTCTGTGGTTTTTCCCCATGACCACTGCATGTCAGGAGTGAAAACGTTAAGCAAAAAAAAAAATATATATATATTAACTTGCGTTATAATGTTATGTTTTTAAACATGTTACTACAGTTATATATGGATTTATATATAATTTTAAAAAGGTGTTTTTTTTGTGTTTTTGTAGTACGTTCGACTTAGATTTACAATATTCTCCACGTATTTGGAATTACTTCACTGAGGACTGAGGTTTGACAATTAGGCGTTGATTTATGAGTTACTGTTGTTATACATCCGGAATCTTAATGTAGCTCTTGACGTAACAGGAAGATGTGCTGACTTTGGTAAGTTTAAAAACGATGCTGCTTTTGTGACAATCTTCCCAAGCAGGAAATTTATGTTTGCAGCCTTTGTCATAACAATTTAATGAATAGTTATTTTGTCATCAAAGGAAAAAAAATATATGTAATAATTTATTGGCAACGTTATCATGGCAACTGCACCAATCTACAATGATTTAGCAAATTACCAATGGCTAGAAATACATGTCAAATAAACTTGGATATACAGTAATATAAATATATATTAAATTTTAACAATTGCTTATAAACAAAACGTCCCTGGTGAGGCAGTGATTAGTTTACATATTTGCAACTCTATTATTTTTGTAAACACAAAGCTACAAAATGGACTATCTGTGTTCTGCCCACCACGGGTATCGAAACCCGGTTTCTAGCATTGTAAGTCCGCAGACATACCGCTGTGCCACTGAGAGGCGTGGGTGGTGTTAACTATCTCTCTTACCTTTAGTTTATCAGTTCAAAATTAGGAAGGGCTAATGCAGAAAGTCCTTGTGTAGCTTTTCAAGAATATCCAAAATAAACCGTACTTTATATGATAATTTCTGACATCGATCTTGCGTAACGAAGGCGTATTCTATGACAAGACTTACAATATTTCTTGGTTTTACTTTGCAAAAATATAGTTTATATTATATATGAACATTTTATAAGATAAATTTCCTTTTAGCGTTATAATTTGGTCGGGATCTGTACGATGCTGTATTTAATTTAGCTTGAGTGTGATTGGTCAACCTGCATCCAACAGTTAACAGCTTCGCAGTAATCGCGAAGTGCGTGAATAATTTAACACAATGAACCAATTGAAAATCATCGGTATTTTTTAATATAACATTAAAAGACAGCAATGGACCTTCTGGTCTGTCTAGGTCATCCTATCCATTAAATCATACTGAACACTTAAAAAAATTCAAAGCCAGCCCTTATCATTCGAAGCTTTCCCTTAAACTCCCTTAAGTTAACTGCATCCACCACATCCAAAGACATCCTGTTCCAGAGGCAAACTACTCTGTTGGAAAAATAAAGCTGTCTTGGCTGAAGATGACTTCTTCCCTGCCAAAATTTATACTTGTGTCCTCTAGTCTTACCATTTTCACCATTAAATATGAAAAAGATGATGCATCAGTATTATCAATTCCCTTGACAATCTTAAACACCTCAATCAGATCCCCTCTAACTCTTCTTTTTTTAAAAAGAAAATATGTTCAGATATCTTAATTTATCCTCATATGATAACCTTTCCATCCTAATTACGAAAGCAAAGTTCAAGAAGAAAGCACTGTGTGTGTGTGTAAAGTCGTGTACGCTTTGTTACATACCTGGGAAACGCTGCTTTAAACTATTGATTTTATAATGGTAAAACAATGAATGTACCCCGTAACTTCACGTAAATAAGGACTTACATTCATGATAATAATATAAAATTGTGAATAGTTATTTTATATTTTCGGGTTTCGCCCATGGTCGTTTTATGCTTTCAAAATACGTCTCTAGAATTTTCTAAATTAGTGTTCAACGCGAAATATGAACGTGTTGAACCCTCTATTATCGTAACCTTAAATTTACTATGCTCTTTAACGGCTCAGCGGTAAACCTAAAGGCTTATAACGCTGGAAATCGAGTTTCGATATTTGCGGTTGGCAGAATGCAGATAGCCCATTATGAAACTTTGTACTTAATAATAAAAAAAAAACACAATGGGGGCAGCAAAACACAGTTGATTCAGGGAACTTCATATAGTCAGCAAGAAGTCTTAAACTAAATTTCGTAGAATACTTATGGAACTTATTTTGGCCATACTTGCTACTGAGTACCTTGTTTTGCCAAATTTGACTCTTTCAGTGAAATTAATTCATACAGTCCTAGCTCTAACCACTTTGAATCTAAAGATACTCATGTTCTGAGGATGTTAACTGAGTCACTGTACCCTATAGATAAATGTTATTCTTAAAGATATTATAACATTGTTATTGAGTTACATGAGAACAACTTAACTATAAAATGTTGCCTCTTTAGTTTTTGGAATAGTTTATTTTACTCAGTTTTGACTAAGTTATCCTGTTTATTATATTCACTAATATCAGTTTGTAGCATGAAGAAATAATAGGGATTTCTGTCCAATTTATTTAATATAAAATTTCAAAATTTTCAGGCATAAAACTGCATGTAATTTTAACTTTAGGACATTAGTCAAAGAAGTTGCTAAGTTCCTTTCGCTTTAATTACCTATTGTAACAAGTGCACCTTGCATTAGAAAAAAATCTGTAATACTGAACATACTACGTAAAAGTGGATCTCTTTCCCTGGCGGGTCAGGTTATACCTCGAGGCTACATCCTCTTTATTTTCGATAGGAATGACCAATAGTGAAAAATGTAGCACACTTACCTGAAAAGAATAGCGTTGTCGTTCTTCACAGATCTTTCAATTCCTAGTAAAGGTGCCATGCTTCATAAACACAACCATTTTCATTGTTTTGTTGAAAAATAAAGATTGTTTCAATTTGTTTTACACTGCGTCCAGTCTTTTTTATTCAATAGAGCTTAATTCTACAAAACATTTTCTGCTCAAATCTCACGTTATTATGCAAATCCTATGCTACGACTTTTAAAGAAAAGCAGTGTATCTGAGAATATTACATCATAATAATACAGACTGGAATGGGCCTGGCATGGCCAGGTGGTTAGGGCACTCGACTCGCAATTTGCGAGTCGCGGGTTCGAATCCCCGTCACACCAAACATACTCTCCCTTTCAGCTGTGGGGGCGTTATAATGTGACGGTCAATCCCACTATTCGTTGGTAAAAGAGTAGCTCAAGAGTTGGCGGTGGGTGGTGATGATTTCCCTCTAGTCTTACACTGCTAAATTATGGATGGCTAGCGCAGATAACCCTCGTGTAGCTTTGCGCGAAATTAAAAAAGAAACATAACAAACAAATAGACTGGGATGTTACTTTTAATTCCGAAAATTGTGCTTTTTACATTTAGTCCTAACCCTAACAATTCTTACTTGAATCATGAAAAAAGAACCCAACTTATGATTAATGAAAGATTTACATAATGTGAAATAATCGCTCAAAATAGACCTAATTATACGATTTTCATTTTTTTTTCAGTTTTACCTAAAGCACTGGACAATTTGGACGTAAATGGGTTTACACTATTGGCAAGGCTTAGTGATTACCCCTGAAAACATTGTTTTGAAGCTATTTTGAAAAGAAACTAGTTAGCTTGTAAAACGAATATTTCACGAAAAAAAAAAGAGAGAAAATTAATTACGGAAATATTTTATTCTCTTACTAAATAATTTCACTTAAAATCGAAGAACAACGCTCGTAGCCCTAACGCCGAGCCTAATGACGTCACATATTGTTTTATTTATCTAGAACAAAATCCAGTCAAGCCCACACGCCAGTCTTCTTTTAGCAGATAAGCACATTTTCGAACACAGGTATTCACAGGTAAGAAATCCTTGTTCAGGAAAAGAAGTTATTAGAGTACCCATGAAAAATCTTGTTAATCCAAGATAAAATTTTAACACCATTCAACACATTTCTTTACAGTCTTCAGTCAATTTATGGAAATAACTACTCAATTATGGGAATAAAAACCATTATGTTTTGATTCGCATCTTCTGTAGATTTATTACTCTAGTAATGACTGCTTATTGGCTAATCAAAATTACTTACCTATCTTAAGAACAGAGTCAAATTTTTAAGTTGCATTGTACATACGAAAGTATAGTTTATTTGATGTCAAGCACAAAGCTACAGAATGGACTATCTGTGCTCTGCCCACCACGGGTATCGAAACCCGGTTTCTAGCGTTGTAAGTCCGCAAACATCCCGCTGTGCCACTGGGGGAGGGCAAAAGTATAGAAGTTAGAACTAGAGAAGTCAAATGATTGTCAGTAAAGTGGAGCATAATATTCTCCAGATTGAGAATGATATGTTGTAAAGGTAATTTAAAACATTCTTAAAGAAGTGGAGGCAAACTGAAATAAACAAAGGACGTCTCGATTGTATAATGCATAGAACCAACCCGTTTGTTAACATATATACATACACTAATTTAATGACATCTAATGAAAAGTAGTTAATCATATTGCCATATGTTTAAATTTCGCTATTCCCGAAATCGAGAAAGCCAGATGTTTAATAAGTGATGAAATAATTATTTTATTTTATGAATGTAAATTCTACCTTAAATTAAGGAGACTTCTCTGCTTCTACACATTTTTGGGTCTTCGTACGTCAACTAGGATTAAATATTAAGTCTCATGTTTGCAGTTCTATTGTTTAACAACAGATGTCGCATTGCTCAGACTAGTTCGTTATCACGAGAAACGCGATTGAAGTAAATGAGTAAAGTTAGGTTATCACATGGTGAGTGAGTGTGTGTGTGTGTATTTGTTTGTGTAAAACTAAAAGATAATCAGTGTTCTTTTTCTCAGACTATTGAGATCTTCTTGAGGCGTGTTATTCCTGTGAATAATTAATATGTAAGTTTTTTATTTTATATTAAGTACTTTCAAACTAGAAATCTAAAGAAATTAGTTAATCATTCAACTTTGAACATCATGCTCCGAGTCATTCACTTCAGAAGTTGAGTCAACTTTACGTAGATGGTGACTGAAATAGTACAATGTTTAAACGTAAAGCGTTGCTATGGCTGAGTCCCGTAGATACGGGTTATTGCGATAAGCTAAATTTAGACTTTTAGGCTTAACATATTTCGCTCGTTCTGTGTATCAGTGATCTAATCGAAAGTTCTTTATTTATTATTATTATTATTACTTACTTTGAACTTTAAATAAATTGTATTCAGTACAATATTATCAGCGGTAGAAACCTAGTTCGGGCCTAAAGACTCGGGTTAATGTCAATTAATATTTCGAATCTTAAATAACCACATGAATAAATTGACTAACAAAAAACTTGAAAATATAAAATAGAACATGCTTAACACTAATATGCGCAGTATATCGGTTATTATTAATATATTAATACTGGGCTTATTATACATTATTTATGCTGTAGTTGTTGAACTTGAAGTCTAAACCTTATTTAATAATTACTAAATTAGTATCTGAAGAACAATTGGTTTTATTTTGTTAGTCGTGTTTTAATTTTTTTATTTATTTACTTTTTAATGTTCTTGTACTTGTAGCTTGTAATTCTTTCGAACTGTTGTCTGAGATATTGAAGCATAATAAGGCTTATGGAAACCTCATGTTTAATGTAGTTTTTGAAATAATTGTGAATGGAAATCACAGAGATAGTACTAAAGGTACTGCTGGTAATCAGGAAGCACTTAAAGTTGGAGCTATTGTAGAATTTAGAAATTTACGGATAATCTTTCTGTTAGCAGGAAAGTACTTCTTGTAGGAGTTCTACTTCAGATTGCTATATTATACTTCTAAGTTCTAGATTTTTACAACCTTCATTTATGCTTGAAAAACGTAATACTGATATAATAGTAATAGTTTGGTAAAACTTTTGTTTTAGGAAGGCCTCATAAATAATTCAAAATTTAATAAAAAATCAGTATCAGACATAAACTACTTTGTCAAGTAAGTTTAGTAGATGAATGTTCTCTGTTTACTTCAACTGTTTTATGTTTATGAATAGTGATTGGTGTTAGCATATATTGTAGTAATGAAGACACAGTGTTCTCATTAAGTTTATGGAAGACATTTCTATATCTTAATGAAATAAAACTAAAGTAAAATTAATTACAAAACTATCACAGTGATACATTGTAGAAATATTAAAACCTCACATTGAATTACGTATGAAACCTGCGGATTAAGATGCAAATCAAGATAAATATTATTTATCTACAAGACTAACAGAACTTCAGTGTAGCTTTTAACTTGTTCTTATTTTTAATGTGATTTTATTGCATTCAGCAAAATTGGCGTTACTCATTGAAACCCACATTTTTGTATCCTAATAATCTAAATAATATGCATTAATTTTGTAAATATTCAAAGTATGGTTTATCAAAGAAGTGCAATATTATTACAGAATATTGTTTTTACTTTTGTAGTGTATTTTGAACACAAAATCAAGCTTTATTGACACTCGCAGGTATTAATTTGGGTACTTGTGTTTATTATACTGTATTTGTGAGCTTTTGTGTACCTCTCACTCTGGAACTTTAGAAATTAACTGCTAACCATTATCAAGGTAGTTTACATTGAATTGCTTATTTTTCTTTTGGTAATATAACTGTATTAAATTTAGTACTAATATAAGTAGTCTCAAATAATTAGGGTCCATTTTCTTTACTTGAAATGGACCCACAAAAATGGAAATTGGGTTTTGAATATGAGATATTTACCCTGATGGTAGTATCACATATCTGATAAATTTTGCTAAGGATCTGACACCATAAAATTTAGCATTACCCCCCACTGCTTCTCACTAAATCCTTCATGGAAGAAGAGTTTGTTTGAACTATCTGACTGTAAGTTTAAATAACACAATTAAATAGCAATGCATTCCGAGAATTTATCACTCTATTAATAGATTGCTATTTTTATTTGAACCTATCCAGATTTATAGCAGTTTATTGGTTTGTTCAGTGAAAAGTGGGACAACAGTTTACTTGATTATATTCATTATAAAAAAAATGTAGTGCTTTGATGATGAATCATTACAAGGATGATATAGCTTCTAAGTAAAAATAGGAATCTTTTAACACCACCTTGTGGTTAAATATAGGAATAGACAATATAGATTGACTGGTAGGAGTTAAATTCATTTTTAACAATTTTGAGTCAGCCCTGTCAGTTTGAGATTACAAATAATTTGCTGTTTCCAAGTGGCATACCAAGCAACTTAGTGCTCATGTAATTCCATGTGCACTCTGCATAACCATTTGAAATATATTGTTAAACCACTTTGATGTAAATGATATAACTTTACTTTCTATACTACATAATGCCCTTCATACTTTATTCAATACGTATATTTAGCATAGATACATTGTATAGGAGGATTATTGAAATAGTTATGTACCCTAAATTACAAAATTTCTGTGTTTGAAATTTCAACAAAAAATTTGTCTAGAAAATATTTTTAAAATATCCATAAAGTGAAAAATCACAGTGTTATTTTGTCAATCTGTTATAGAAGATTTGTGTTAAAGTCAAACTTGTATAGCTTATGAGAAGTTTGAAAGTGATAGCTTAAATAATGAATGTATACTTTTTTTACATTATCTCTAGATAGGTTGTGAAATTTCTTGTAGTATCATTTAATGTTTTACGAATTCATACTTATGAAATTTCACCTTGATCAAACCATAAGATTGAAAAATTTAGTACAAAATATTTATAAATTAAATTATTTCTAAATTACAAAGATTCTGTTTCCAGCATACTGGCAAAGTATTAGGTAACACAGTTACAGTATAAAGGAGATTTAAAATGTATAATTAGAAAGAAGACTGTGTATTTTAGGGAATAGATAACTTTTATTGTAATCAAGATGATTATTTCCAGTAGGAATTCAATGTCAAATTTACAGCTTAGGAGACTTGTATACTTCTACGCACATATCGCCAGATTAATAGCTGGTCTTTGCAAAATAATAAAATCCAAGTACGGCAAGAATTTAAGAAAAACTTTATCTAAGAATAATACCATCTTGTAAGGTAATTTAGTTGTTTACCAAGATATGACAGTACATTAACATTTTAGGGAATTGGAACACTAGCTAATTTCTCTAAGTTAGTAAATGTAGAAAAACTTGCAGTTGTCTTTCTCTATTAGGTATTGAGTCTAGCTGTTGTGCATGAATATGCATTTTGAGAGAGAAATTCTCAGAGTAAAGTTTCAGATAGGATGTGAGACAAGAGAATTAAATTTAAAAACTTAAGTTAAATGAGATGAGCAAAATTACAAAAACACAAATGTTTCTTCATAAGCAAAACATGCAATATTATTGTGAGTTTAGAATCTTAAGGAAATGTTCTTGACAGCAAAAGAGAACAAAGATATTATCTGTATAAGTTTTGTTCTTTTGAAACAAAGACAGTCTTTTGTCTTGTGTAACCTGTATATTTATATATGGGAGCATACTATTTATAGCAGTTTCAACTTTGGGAGGAGGCGTGTCATTTTACAGTGCAAACTTTTGAATATATAATATTAATGGAAAAAAATCAAAGATGAGGCTTGGTTTTTCTCTCTTTTCTGATTTTCTTTCACTCATGAGTTTTTAGAATAAAGTAAATGTACAGGATGGAATTATCTTTAGTTCCACAATTTCATCCACTAAGAATTCTAATATTGATTTCCTACTTGTACTTTAAAATAAAATTTAAAAAAAACTTACCTAATATTTTCAATACACACTTTTATAGTCAAATCTTCTTAAATATTTTTGTAGTTTCTATAGCTTACACATTTCTACATAACTTCTAGAAGAATTTCTTTCTTATTTACTTCCAAAAGGAAGATTGAATATATGTAATTCTGAATCTTTCAAAGGAAATATCTTTTGTGCTGTCATCATTGCCTTTCCTTCGTTTAATTAGCAAGGCTAGCTGTGGACTTACTTGTACATCATTCTATATCTTCGTAGTTATTACACCTGTTCGTGTATTGTACTTAACAGACTCTTAGATGTAGACCATTGCAGTATGAAAATGATTGCATTACAAACAGTTTATGACTAAAGTACAGTACTGTATGTGCATGTTGGTATCTATTTTTGCAATACAGATTTTAAAGACTGATTGCTTTTATACAAAATATTACATGTTACCACACATGCTAAATATTACTACTTTAAGAAATATTGCATAAGTGACAGCAACTCAGATACATTTAGTAAAACTCTATCAATGGTGATTATGTTTTATAATAATAAGCATACGTCATGCATGATGTATATCAATTGTTTTTTACTAGAGCTTATAACATTTGTTCTTATTTCTCTCTACACAATAAAATAAAATGTTTACACTTTTCTCTTAAGGAAATTGGGTATCCTGGATCATGTCATCAAACCATCATTCATTATTTTTTTGAATGGAAAACTTCATCCAATCAGTAGTGATGAAGATACTGTATGTAAATGCCCTGTGTATTTATGCCTTCCTTAGGTAAACAAAGCTTAACTCTTATAAAACATTAGTTTTATGGTACATGAAACTGAAGGAAAACTACATTTTAATTCAAATTTGAAACAACAAATTAAAAAAGGTTGAAACTGTTCACTGTTCAGTATAGTTGAATTTTTTTCAATAGAGATTATTAGTTGGAAAATAAAATAAAAAAAATACTTTTTCTTGTAGTGTCTGTCACAAAATACTTTGTATTATTATTCTATCTCATATTCGTTTTACATATAGGTAGATATAAGTTTTTAATTAAAATCCAGCAGTATTTGGGATAAAACAGAAAAGCACATAAACTAAAACATTTTTGAGAAAGAGTCAAGAAATAATGCATAGGTGACAGCAACACAAATATATGTAGTAAAGATATTTCGATGGTGCCATGTTATAGAATAATAAACATACAGATTTGCCTGGTGTAATTCTCTATGTTATCAAGGAAAAGTTGCTTTAAAATAAAAGTATGTTAACTTGGTTAGAATTAATATGAAATATTACTGATTGTTTCTAAAATGAATTTGTTTATACTTAATGTTCTTGGGGAGTTGTGACAGTCACTAGGCTGTATTTTTACATTAGAACATGATAGTAAAACTAATTTATAAGTGATTAGCGGGAGAAGAATGAGAGTAGGCTTGTCTCTCTATCAGAAGGTGAAGCTTTTTAATAAACTTGGTAGAACTTTGTCACTATGCACTCAGAGGGGACATATGAATATTAAAAAGTTGTTGTATGGGGATGAGCAATTGTCTGGTTCTAATTTTATACAACTTTAATCAGAATAGTTTCCTTTGTTCTTTAGAGGTAAAAGCGTGTCCCCCCTCCCAGATACACTTGTAACCCTTCCTTCCCTAGAATCATCCTTGTAGCCTCCCTATAAATCCAATGCAATAACTCAATATTTTTTTTTTTAGATAAGGAGACCCAAACTTTATACAGTATTCTAAATAGGGCCTGGTATCTGTATGAGTATAATGATGTGATTTTATCAGGTTATCTTTCAAGGAATGTGTGAGCTACAAAAAATGTTTTTAAATGTTAGATAAAATCTCACCTATAAAATCTTGTTTACTTACATTGTCAATCAGATGTTGATTTTGTTTTTGATTAGTTTTTCTCTTTTCATGTAATGCATATATGGTAATCTCTTTCAAATTGTGGTTAACTACTGCTGTTTATGAGTCATGTTGGGTGGCATACTTTTTGTGTTTTAAACAACACCTCTGAGTTAAATCACCTGTATATGGTGCACTAATTAACACAACTGTTACATATCTTGTTAATGTGTGTGACATTTTTAATAGCACATATCATGTGTAAATTATAGACAGTAAACTTCATGTTCAGTAGAAACAAAGGTAATGTAAAATGCATCTTGCTGATTTTAAAGGAAACTACTCTAGAAAATTGTCATAGTGCAATCTCTAAAGGTGGAGGTGTTTTTCCATTTTCACAAATACTCCCACTTACATAGATTAAATAGGCCTAGGGCATGCAACTGTAGTTGATTCTGTAGATCAGCAATAAGCTAGGTGAAGTGCAGTAGCCCTATGCTTTTACAACACATCATACCATACTAATAACAATTCCCATTCCAAATTGTCAATTAGAAGACAAATTATCAAAATCTGTATGGATGGTACTTAGAATGCAATAACTGGAAGTAAGTAATCACATTGGATGAAGCACTTAACTACTTAAGTGTCTGTAAAAGTTTGGGCAAGTTATGATTGTCCTGTGTGTGATGCAACGATTCCAACAAAAGACCTGCAAGTATGAATACCAAAATTGTACATCCTATCATATTAACTTTTTAAAGATATTTTATATTAAACTGTAAAACAATATACTTCAGTGGCTAAATTTATAACACTTTTTTAAAACCATCCTGCATGCTGGTTGAAATCTCTTTGTCAATCATGGATTTATAGCGGTTACAGGTTGCAGCTATATTGATGAATTAAACATAAAAAAAAAAGTTGAAAAAATATGCTAAAAATTAATATTTTATACATCAGGCTAATTGAACACTATTGTACCACAAAGAAATACCATCCTTGTATGGATTGGATGCTAATAAGATGTGGCTTCATCACATGTCTAAGTCAACATGCCAGTTCATACATAAAATGGAAGTACAAACACATTCATGCTATATCATGTCTTTGGGTTCCTCATACATGCTCTTAGAATTCATTGTTGTATATGATTGGTGATGGACTTTAGAAAGCAGGGGCAGCATTGACATCAATGTATTTTGCAGAAACCTTTTGCTGAGAAGCAGTTCATAACCAGGTTTATTACACAGAACACCATCATTGGTGTAAGAAGGGGTTTTAAGGCATAGGTACTTATCCATGCACTGTTAACTGTAATGCGGAAAAACTATATTTATTTTAGCCCCATAGGCTTTGAGAAAATTAATCTACAATCTGATCTTCAATTCATGAATCATATGACGCCAAAGTTTCGATCAGAACTGCATGATGTTTTCCTGTGTAACTTCAACAGAATTTTTATGAGAAAAGCCATGAGAACATGAAAAGGTTGTTAGAGTAGTTTATAAATTTTGAAATCTGGTTTAGATACCAAACATTGAACTTTTGAATATGTACGTCATGTTTATAAATTAGCATACTTGTATGGTTTATTTTACTATTTCTTGTTCCAAGAAAATTAACCAAGTCAAAGGTGACCTTTGTGGAGAGAAAATCTGATCATGTACAGCTCATACAGGCAGATGACAGCTACTGAATTTTGTAATGTAGTGGGTTTTCAAAACATACATAAACTGTTTCTCCTTAAGATATCTCGTATTTTTTCTTACATTTTAATTATATTGTTGTTGTTTCTGCTGTACAATGGCCTTTTCAAATGTATAAAACTTGTTTTCGTGATGATGATAAATGTTAATGTTGTGATATTGAATCATGAAATTGTTTTACAAACTTGGCCTTACACGTGCACGTCCTTTCAAATTAAATTGTGTTATCGGTATCAGACGAGCTCGTTAACCTTGGCTTGTGCCTTGCAGTATTATTGTATTACATGATTTTCTAAACATACTGTGTAAGCAGTTTTTATTACGATATTTCATTTCAGTGTTAGACGTCTACTTTTCACCCCAGCAACTGTGTACAATATAGAAACTGAGAGCTCTTGTCATCGTGCTCAGCAGCTGTATAGATTGTAAACATCTGCAAGCTATACACGCAATCATCGTAAATGTATAAGGCTGTCGAATTTCTCATCAAGAATTGAAGGTGGACTTTGTATTTTTGACGAAACTGACAAGAAAGCTCAGTATGAAAAAATCCCCCAAGCTAATAAGAGTCAACATTTTATTGGATAAATTCAAACTTAAAAATTTGTATAGATGTTCGTTTATGAAACTTGAATTAGAATTTCATTATATATATATATATATATATATATAA
>NW_013665809.1:824252-828227 GCF_000517525.1 Limulus polyphemus | reverse complement strand
TTCATTTTCGTTTTGAATTATGCTAATATTGGAAAACTTAAGAAAAAAAGGTTTTAAAGTATGAACTTAAAAAAACATTAATCTTTACACATCATTGAAATTACTGGAAATGTGATTTTAAAATTATATATATATATTAGGTGGTCATGATCATCCACACTAATTTAATAAACGTGTAGAAAACACACGCCAGAGATGCCCGAGATCCGAATTTAAGAATTGTGGATTTCAGTTTTATGGTTTGCACCCCGTTACCACAAAAACAAATCACGCTCTGCACTTTGGGGCCGCGAGTGCGTTCTAAGAGCGACAGCTAAATCCCACTATTCAATTAGAGTATCTCAAAAGTTAGCGGTGGGTGCTGTTGGTTAACTAGCTGCCTTTCCTCTAGTCTATCAGCTCAAAGTTATAGACGATAACTCGTATGCCGCTTTGCGCGAATCTTTACCGTTTGGTGCCCACCAACAGTACAAAAATTGTCTTTTTCGTGGAAAGCATATAGTCACATCCCAAATGTGGAAGGTTATTTTTACCGGCATGAAACTGTAAATTACAGTGAAAATTTTGTAGATCCTGAAACTTGCAGCCATACCTAATATATTGAAAGTATGTGACACAGTTTAAAGCGAAGAAATAAGCGTCAGTGAGGAACTCATCGCTAAATGTTTTACTCTTATATTTGTGAAATAGAAAAAAAGATGAAGATTTATTCAATAAAACATTGTCTAATATCGCAGAATTCGCTAAATAAATATCATATAATGTTTTATTATTAATTATTTTATTTTATTGCATCACTGGTGTTATTTTCAAAACGATTTGTTGATGGGCACCAAACGGAAAAAAAAAACCCCTTTGCGCGAATATTCGCAAAAAACGAAATTCATGCACGATAGTCGAGGACTGAGAAAGCCTAAGAGTTTTTGTCTGATAATAAATAACATACCATTCTTGTACTTACTTAGTCGAGGTTCATCGGGAGGAAGTTTTTGTAAAGGATTCAGTGTAAAAACTGTACCATGCGAAAAAAGTCGGAAGGTAAGATAAAACCATACCACCGAGGCATGCACTGAGACACAAAGCCTTTCTGTTGTGGATTGTGCTTAATGAAAGAGTAGATGAAGCTCTATAGAAACTACACCAGACTGTCAGTGGTAGTAGAACATTCTGGTAATAAATGACTTTTTTGAACAATCCATGGACTGTCATCCACCATCTTAAGATACTTGATCCTATAACATCTGATTACTAGAATATTGTGTGCATATGCGTGTGAGAATGAAAAATAATGATAATAATTACAGACTTAAATGTCGTATGTGCTGCAAATACGTTTATTTGATTAAATTGTGATCGCCAAGTTTACATACGCCATTATAAAAGAATATATATATAGAAATAAAACAATGAGTCACAATGGTTTTGATTCTGTAGGTTTTTAAACTGACCCAGTTATCTAAAGGGTTTTATTGCTAGAACAATTTGCTGGTAATGCATTGGTTGTAATTTGTTTCAGCTTCGATGCCAAATCTAATACTTACTATCATGTGGTATTCACTTAAAATGGTTGCTACGTCCTCCGCAAGAGCGAGTTTTATAAAGGCTCTTGTCTAAATACGTGTTTGGTTTTGATTACCGTTACGTTATAGTGCGACTGGAAAGTTAATGTACAATGAAAAATATATTATTGCTGTTGAAATGTGAAGGAAATAAACCCCCATTGCTGAGAAAGGAGGGGGCTTACCCTTGTGCGAGGGTTGGCTCTGTGATGGAGCTTTGGATTTCGGATCTGGCGAGCCGGGTTCGAGTCCATGTGATATGCAATATTCATCCCCCCACACACCTTAAGCTGTAGACGCGTTATAAAAGTGACAGTCAATCCATTAGGTTGGATGGTGGTGGTAGGATGCTGCTGATGGCTGCTTTCCCTCTAATCATTGGTTCAAAATTAGGGATGACGGTTGACTGCATTAGTAATACCTCATAAATACAAATACAAGACATGAATTACCCTTATGTAAATTACGCCTATGAAACAAGTACGTTTTTAGCAGTTTTATTTTTCTCGTTACTCAACTATCTGTTACAATTATTTTTTTGTTTTACCACATATATTAACCTAAGCGTTTAGTGACAGTTCTAGTCAATTTTTTATATTTATTTATACCCTTTCATGGGATCTTTTTCTTCAACAAGATATGGGCCTTTGTACAATCACTAGCAGCAAGTTAAAAAAAAATATTAATCTAATTTGTAAAAGTGTTAAAACTAAAAGCGTTATCCAACCTAGATAATTAAGAGCGTGTAATCTGTCTAAATGTGAGAGTAGGTAGCGCATCTTGGAAGATGTCACATTTAACATTTCATGAAAAATATTGTTACAGCGGTAAGCTCGAGAGCTTATGACGCTGAAATTCAATGTTCGATCCCATTGGAGTCACAGCGCAGCTTTGCGCTGAAGTCGGACAAACCCAGTTAGACCTAGTTTATTAAACAGGGGAACTTGTGAGTTTTGTGGTTGTAATACTTCTAGTAAGCGTCAGTTAAGCCTACATCAATCGTGTTTTAGTTGTCTTCAGTTGAAGTAGTCCAACATGTATGGAAATAGAACAAGTAGTTAACTGGTAAGAGTTCAGAGGATTTTTCTGTATACGTACGTGCAAGGTAGGGAGTTGTAGTTTTCTCTATACACATACACACTTAGTTTGATAAGAGTGTAGATTTATCCCTGTTAAAATAATAACTTCGTGAAATATTAAACAGTCTGCCAGGTTCAGAGCACAGAAGTTCAGCTTAAACGGCATAAATGGATTTAATTTTATTATCGAGGCTTATTTTTCGTTCTGGAAGGTTTATTTTCGGTTTCTTTCTTTTTTTTACGCCTTTTTTTACAGAACGTACCGCAAAGTCTGTTATATTTACAATCAAGGGCCTAAAAAAATAACCTTGTATCACTATCGAGACCTTCCTGTCAAGAGTGCTGAAAAACTCCGTACAAAAAGAAAAAGAAAATAAGGATTGTACGTCTGTATCCGTATTAATTGGTAGCGAGGGTTAAATTAAAGTGGCAGTTAATACGTTCTGTGAGAATCAATTTGTGTGCTTGTGTAGACGTGTGATTTGGTTTGTTATGAATTTCGCGCATAGCTACACGAGGGCTATCTGCGCTAGCCGGTCCAAATTTAGCAGTGTAAGACTAGAGGGAATGCAACTAGTCATCACCACCCACCGCCAACTCTTGGGCTACTCTTCTACCAACGAATAATGGGATTGATCGTCACATTATAACGCCCCCACGGCTGAAAGGGCGAGCATATTTGGGGGGGGGGGGAGTAGACGTGTGTCGGGTCTACTTCTTCAGATACCTCTCTTACTTGTATACTTCAATCCATGCATATACTGTAGTTTTTAACCATTTTTAATTGTTTGTCCTATATATGTGTGTGACCTTTTTGTGTGATCTGTAGTTAGTTATTTGAAATTAAACTTGTAAGTTAAAATTATTGTAGAAAAATGAAATAAAAGTTAAATATGAACAATGTATAATAACTATGCTGTCCTTATCTGCACATGTTGTAGAAACTAAAGCTGTTCTGCTATCACTACTTATGTTCGTGTTATTAAAAATATGGGTAATAATTTTGCTACACATTTCGACCTATAGGGGGCATTGATGTGACATCCATTAGTTATATAAATACAGGCTGTCAAAACATCAAAACATTGAAGCGTTATGTGAAATTTGTGTATATTAGAGCTATAAACATTGGCATTATAGTATTGCAGTATGTATATGCACAAATGTATATATATATATACGTGTGTGTATATATAAACGTGCGTGCACGCGCAGTGAAAAGCACGAGAGCATTCATAGAGGAGGAAAGATGTGTGTATATATATAACAGAAATACAAGATCCAACGAAAATGTTTTAAATTTAAAAGTAGCGATTTCGCAACTTTCAAGTTTATAT
>NW_013665809.1:820810-824231 GCF_000517525.1 Limulus polyphemus | reverse complement strand
TAGTATATATAACAGAAATACTAAGAATTCCAACGTAAAATGTTTTAAGTTTAAAAGTAGTCGATTTCGTCAACTTTCAAGTTTATTATGAGTCTTCAAATAATATATTTTATAATTCCAGAAACCAGATTTACAATTTTATTAATTTTTGGCCCAGTTTTCCGGATAATGGGCAAATTAAAACACTTTAAAACTCTGTCATTCAGTTCTAAAATATGAGCTGGAATTTATACGAGTTTATTATGTTACTTTCATGCTTAAGAAGACGTCAAATTTATTTTAAAATAACAACAATATATTTATATATATATATACGTATAAACGAGGTTGTCCATCTGCTTTGTCTGTCTGTTGTCACAAGTTATTGTGAAGAATTGGTTGAATCACTGCCGATAAAATTTGGTAGAGGAACCTCATCTTTAGATATCGGGTTTAAATGGATAATAATCGGATGAACGGTTTAAGTTAAGCACCCATTTCAATTTAATCGCCACAATGCCGAAAATGGGGGCTCAACCAACGCCGTCTAGAAAAGTTGCCACGAAAGAACGTTTCGTGTCCTACGACTTAAAATAGTGAAAGGGGGGGGGGGTGTCCCACGTTCCGTTTATAGTATTAATTTTTAAACCTGTCATTACTGAGTTACCTTTGCTGGTATATGTGTGAGTTTATGTAAAAATATTTTTCACAGGTACTTATTTTAACTAGATCCTGCACGTGGCAATGAAAAGGAGGGACCAATTTTGCTTTGTTTGATTGAGTCATTTTAACATTACATCTTTACATATTTACACATCTTTAAATAACGCGGCTCTTTTAGTAGACTATATTTTAACGTGTCTGTTTCTTAAACGTAAAGTAAACTTTTTGGTTAGATATTTTCTATTAGGGAATTTAATTTTTTTTTACTCAAGAACACCTTAAACAAGCGAAATTTTTTCAAAGGGTGTGTGTTCGTGTGAGTAGGACGGTCATCTCACATCCGTTTAAAACGGGACACGATAGTGGTTTGTAAGTCGCCGTAATTCAGTATCTGTGTGCATATGTCTTTACTACCAGGACGTGTTCGAGATTATCTCACTCATTGACGATCTTCACGCTCGTGTTTGCCGCACCTATACTCCACAAGCCGGTTAGTCACTAATTTTCTGAGGTTTAATTTTAGCAATGATCAAACTTTGTTATACACGATTTACGAGTCAGCGAGCATAACATCCGGATTTAGGAGCGGTTATCGTACAAAAGGCTTATAATTTACTAATAATGAGATGTTGAAGGAGTTATACAATTTCCCAATTTTTCTTGCCACCCGTTCAAAAGGAACAAGTAAAACATATTGTTATTGTTATCACACAAATAAAGGTCAATATGTTTGGAGATCATGCTCACGAATGTTATGCTACTACTCGCTTATTTTATATACACGTCTACATCACTTTTCTACCTTCCATTAGCGATAGGACAAATATATTGCATAATATTAATTTTAGAAATTCTTAAAGCCCTACCGATTGCGTATCTTTTTCATTTGCAAATGTTTCTGTCATTTTATAACTATTGTTAATTGTGGTTTTTTGCGAACAAATACACAATGGGCTATATGTACTCTGTCCACTGTGGGGAATTGAATCTCAGATTTTAGTGTTTTAAGTCCGTAAGCTTACCGCTACCCATCGGGAGATTCTACTGTCAGACAGTCTGTCTATTTATATATCAGTCTACATTCCATTGATGAGAATGTTTGTCTTTTCGGTCATCCATTCGTCAATTCTTCTGATTTTCTGTTTATTTTTTCTGTAGTTATTTGTGTCTTATTTCATACTTAATCAACTTGCTTCTGTATCGTCATGATTCCTTTTCGTATATACATTCATGCTGACCCTGGCGATTTCATTGGGCAATTCAAGTTAAATTTTGAAAAGGGAATGTGTCACGGGAGCTTTCCTTGTACTACAAGACAAAGGATATATATATAACTGGTTACAAATCGTTATACCTACCTCAGATTATAGATCATTAATACATATTGTGCGAAATACGTATTCATCTAAAATTTCAGATGAACTGGAAACTGTGGTTAGCTTGTCGGATTATGGATCTGAGAGTCCGTGGTTCGCGTCTCATTGCTGCAATAATAATAACAATAATACGAAGAATCGCGCTTTGCACTTTGGACCATGATAATGCCAAAGTCTATTGGCATGCACCACCTTTGGCTTACCTCGCCGACCACATTTTATTCGGAAAGTCACGTCTGAGAGATGATCCACTATGTCATATGGGCCTTCCCATGGAGATGACAACTTTGGAGACTTCCCTCCGGTCTTTTTGGGATTATACAACCACACCTTGTCTCCTGGTACAAAGCTGACTTCAGTAGATCTCTTATCATAAAATAACTTCATCGAATCACCAGACGTTTTCAAGTTTGAATGCACTTGATGGTGAATATTATCCATCCTTTCCGATAACACTTTCACGAATTCTGACACATTTTCAGGCAACTCTTCATAAGATGGGCGTCCTTTTATCAGATCCACTGGCAACCGAAGTTCCTGACCAAACATCAACTTTGCTGGAGTGTATCCAGTGGTTTCATGCTCTGCTGTCCAATAGGCCATCAACAGTGGAGGGAGTAAGACATCCCAGTCATCTTTGTGGCTATTACAATACTTTGCCAATTCCTGTCCCAGTGTCCAATTGTACTTTTCTACCATCCCATCAGACTGTGGGTGAAGTGGCGTTGTTCTGGTCTTTCATATGACAAAAAACTTGCAGCATTCATGGAACACAGCTGATTCAAAGTTACGGCCTTGATCTGAATGCAGTTCGTATGGCATACCAAATTTGAAGAAGAAATTACTAATAGCCGAAGCTACAGTTGTAGCTTCCTGATTTGGCATTGCATATGCCTCAGGCCACTTGGTGAAATAATCCATCACCTCACAAATGTACCTGTTTCCAGCACGAGTTTGGAGCAAAGGACCAGCAATGTCAATGGCTACTCTTTCCATTGGTGCACCAACATTATATAACTTCATTGGAGCACGTCCCTTATGCTCCGGTCTTTTTGGGATTATACAACCACACCTTGTCTCCTGGTACAAAGCTGACTTCAGTAGATCTCTTATCATAAAATAACTTCATCGAATCAGCAGACGTTTTCAAGTTTGAATGCACTTGATGGTGAATATCATCCATCCTTTCCGATAACACTTTCACAAACTCTGACACGTTCTCAGGCAACTCTTCATAAGGTGAGTGTCCTGTATGCTTGGGTGCCCTTTTAGCACAACATGTACTACATGTCCGGCACCATCTTCCACATCTTGCCTCATACCTATCCAGTAAAATCTCTGTCGCAGGTGACTCAATGTTTTCTTAACTCTGAGATGTCCCCCTGTTAAACAATCATGGGATT
>NW_013665809.1:818683-819863 GCF_000517525.1 Limulus polyphemus | reverse complement strand
CTTTAAAATATTTAAATCTCGATTTTTCAGATGGGTGGGGCTGCTTGGTTAGCTCTCTAATGGGGGGGGGGGGTTTGACCCCCACAACACTGGTGTAACTTAACGAGAGTATTCGAACCAAATTAATACAACTTTTTAAACATCGACTTCGAGTTATGAAGGCGTGTCTTATGACGAGATATTACAATATTTACTGGTTTTACATTGCATATAAATGAGAGCCAAACTTGTTCACTACAGTACAGTTACTTCCTTGTATGCCCACGTGTTTCGGTTATTTTAAGTTTATATTTGGACGTTTTTGTCAGGCAAGTTTCCTCTTAAAACACTTGGCGATATAATTTTGGTCGGGATCTGTATGATAATATGAATAGGTAAAGCGAAGTGTGGTTGGTAAACCTGCGTGACGACAATCTGATGTCAGTATGCTTTAATAAATGACTAATTAATTAAATCTTGATGTTGTGTTTCCGCCATTTTGATTATTTGTTGATTCACGACTAGTATGAAGAAATGATGTGAGACAATGAGTTCATAAGAACCATGTCAATCAGTGGTGTAGGAAGGAGTTGCAAAGTGTGTGTGGGGGGAGGGGGGAGTGCTTGGCTAAACCTGCACTGAGAGATTGAAAGTATATGAAGCTGCAAGAAGCAGCTCAGTCAGGGGGGTCTGCCCCCCACCAGAAAAATAATATCATTTACATTTGCGATATAAATCAAATATGTAAAAGTGGAGTGCTATAGCACCCCTAGTTCCGACGACTCTGTCGATATTGGCGACACATTGTAACAGTTGACCACTTTCGCAGTAGTCACGAGGCACGTGTACAGTTCAGCACAATCAACTAACTGAGAATCATCGGTCTTTTATTTTTAATGAATAAAAACTTAAAACAATAATATATATTTCGGACACTGCATTTTTTTTTTACATAGCTATTACCATTACCTTTTATTACAGTTAAAAAACTATATTAAGCTAATCTTACCTATCCGATGCATACATTTAATAAGGTGACCAGAAAACACCGATTTTGAGTAATGTCTGGGGAAGGAAACCGTTCCCAAAATTGTGTCCATTTACGAAGAACAAAGCACTACGGGGTCCGGCATGGCCAGGTGGTTAGGACACTCGACTCGCAATCTGCGGGTAGCGGGTTCGAATCCCCGTCACACTAAAC
>NW_013665809.1:810683-817722 GCF_000517525.1 Limulus polyphemus | reverse complement strand
CTAAATTAGGGACGGCTAGCGCAGATAGCCCTCGTGTAGCTTTGCGCGAAATTCAAAAACAAACAAAGTACTACGTGTGCGTGTAAAGTTGTGCACGCTTTGTTACATATCTGTTATAATACGATTCTAATTCAAGCTAACATTTTATAATTCTGCCATTATGTCTTACTGGCACGTTTACATATCTGTGTATTGTTTCTCGAGTATCGCAACACATTGAACTGAATCCCACACAAAAGATGTATTCAATCACATGACCATATCCTCAAGTCCACACAAAAGACGTATTCAATCACATGAACATATCCTCAAGTTCACACAAAAGACGTATTCAATCACATGACCATATCGATGTACTTATGTTCTTATAAAGTTGATAGACAAAATTGTATTAGTTAAGATGGCCAGATATATCTTAACAAAATCGGGAGATGGGTAAGAGTTCAAGTTAACAGATGTTATACATCGAGACAGTTCAGCATTTTACCTTCGTGAGTTGATGCCATGTGACAGCAATGGAAGGGGAAGACAAGAAACAAAGCCGACTAAAATGTCATCCTGAAACTATGTAGCCTTAGCGACATCACACGGCTTTGGAACTTGAGGATATGTTCATGTGATTGAATACGTCTTTTGTGTGGACTTGAGGATATGGTCATGTGATTGAATACATCTTTTGTGTGGGCTTGAGGATATGGTCATCATTGCTGTTTGTGTTTATTCTGGTCAGTTTGTCACACCAAACATACTCTCCCTTTCAGCTGTGGGGGCGTTATAATATGACGGTCCATCCAACTATTCGTTGGTAAAAGAGTAGTTGGCGGTGGGTGGTGGTGATGACTAGCTGCCTTTCCTCTAGTCTTACACTGCTAAATTAGGGACGGCTAGCGCAGATAACCCTCGTGTAGCTTTGCGCGAAATTCATAACAAATCAAGCTCTTGGATTAGCAATAATAACATAAGTGGTAAAGTTTATTTTATTATAAAGTTTTGCCTACGGTTGAACACTACTTAATGTAGAAGATTTGTCTAATAAATAAATTAAAACGAAACGTTTTTGTTTCTTTGATCGATATGAGTGTAATTATCATCTATTTATATTTCAAAAATATCACTGAGGGTTTGAGGTACAGTATCCTCCATTCTAAAGCATTAGTTAATTGTACTCCAAATTCGCTTCTGTTTATTAAACAGTAAATATAGGATTTTTTTTTTCCTGAGACTGGTAAAAAATCAATAGCCACATTTTGAATTAATCGTAAATTTAATAACATATAATTGGTCAACGCCCATTCCCTTTTTATGAAAGTAGAACTGTTTTGTTGATAATTATGAAGGTGATCTTGATTATATTGAACTGTTGAATGGAACAATGTTACCGTGGCAACTAATGTTATTACGCATAAGTGCCCCAATGGATAATGTTGCTGTTACACGCATGGCTTTTTTAACACAGTTATAGGCACGATGCACACATAGACCCTGACAGATCGAACTTTACGAATGTGGGAGCCACAAGTGTGATGTGGTTGTTTGAAGGTAATCTTTTTTTATTATTGATATCGTTAATGAGATATATATATATATATTTAATTTTTGCTTGGTTTTTGGAGCACCTTGTTTGAATAATGAACTTATAGACGGTGGGATTATTGACGCTAGTTGGAAGTCCAGAATCACGTATATTCTCATGCATTTAAAAAGGAAACGTTTTATGTACACTTGAGAAACATATATTACTTAAACACTGGAATATCTAGGAAATTTAGAATCAGTAATATATTTTAAAAGTTGTATTTCATGGATTTTTGACACACGTCCATGCTATCGGGCCGTCATTAAATGAAATCTTTAAGTTTTGACCCAATGTTCGCATGAAAAAGAATATGTAAAAATCGTGTTGTAAGAATGGTTTGTTTCTTCATTTTGGACACTTTTACTGTAGAACTATCCCATTTACTGCACAAAAATAAATAAACCACGTGTTGAGTCTGCTGACCTTCTCAAGGAAACAAAGGAAAAGGTGGCGTGCTACGTTTTCAAAATGTTCCAAAGTGGTAACCTAACTTTAACCTTCTAATAAACCACGTGTTGAGTCTGCTGACCTTCTCAAGGAAACAAAGGAACAAGTAGCGTGATACGTTTTCAAAATGTTCCAAAGTGATAACCTAACTTTAACCTTCTCTAATCTCTGCTGTCAATGTCGAGAATTGCGGCTCTGCGTGTTCAACATCCATCTATAGCAGTGTTTCTCAACCGGATTTGCCAGACGACCCCCGCATCCGGGCTTTGGTCTTCGCGACCACCCTGGAAACCTGCTTCCACGCGACCTACCGTTTGAGAAACACTGATCTATAGGTATATACATTGGCGATATTACGGAGGGGGCAAGGGTGAACAATGGCCCCCACTTTGTTCTGTGGTATAGCTAATACACGTGACATTCACGATAATTACGTCAGATTTTTTTGCCCTCTCCCCAAAAAAAAACATTTTTTTTGTCTGAAGTCCCACCCATGGGTGTATGTATATATGTAGTGTTAACATGAATAAGATGACGAGCTATGATTGCAAGGCTCAGTACAAAAATGTAACTGAAGAAGCTGTAGTTTTTATGTCAATTTTGTAATCGTGAAATTTGTATAAACTACTTCATCCGTAGATCTTTAAACTCATTGAAGAAAAAAATATATAAATATTAACTTAACGATTTATTTTTGTTTTGTGTGCTATAATAAATCGTTTAATATTGCCTTTATGTATATATAAACCACTGTACTATATTTAGCTTTTAAGTTGTGGATGTATATTTCTGTGTATAGGATGGCATTATTTTTTTTTAATTAAAAAAGTTTGGGATTCCTACCTGTGAAATGAATCTATCATTTCTCGTGCAATGATCCATCGATTATTTGACTTAAACATCTCTTGTTATCAATAAACATGTAGGTTTTTTGTCGTTTAAAAATATACGTGCAAGAAAAAAATATTATTAGGAATTAATAGAACAATTATAGTTTCACGGAATTCCAAAAATAACATCGCAATCTGCACGTTGCATCAGTTGTTATAGATAAACAGAAAACGCAAATAAATAAAATAGACCACTCCTAAGTGTACAATATTTTGTAGTTAAATTGTTCTTCGACAAAATATGCAACAAAGCTAAAATTAAGAGTTCATTTTAGGTGTATAAGATAATGAATGAGTTTTATTAACAGTTTATCACTAATTAGACTGGCCTTTCTAATACGTTATGAAAATTTCTTGTGTGTTTGTGTACAAAAAAAAGTACGTGTTACAATATTAAAACGGCCAGGTGGTTAGGGTGCTCAATTAGCAATCTGCGGGTCGCGGGTTCGAATCCCCGTCCCACCAAACATGCTCGCCCTTTCAGCCGTCAGGGCGTTATAACGTGACGGTTAACCCCACTGTTCCTTGGTCAAAGAACAACCCAAGAGTTGGTGGTGGGTGGTGTTGACTAGCTGTCTTCCCTGTAGTCTATCCTTGTTAAATTAGGGATAGTTAGCGCAGATAGCCCCCGAGTAGCTATGCGCGAAATTCAAAAACAAACAATACTGAAATAATGCAATTAACAGGAAGTAGGAAGGAAAATTTCCATCACTGTTATTTGCAGATGAAGTTAATCATGAGTTTAATTAGAAAAAAATAGCTTAAATTGGTTCACATAGAAACATTTCAAAAAAAATATATTTGAAAACGAAATACAGATACAGCCTGTTGCAGGACAAACAAGATGAGTGATATCTTGGCAAGTTAACCCGTCAGTTGTCAAATATCGGAAGAACTGACTTGATTGGTATGGTTTGTTAGCATGAATGTTATTATATTTAGCCAAACTTTAAAATATCAGCAACCGTGTAGTTTTGTTAATAGATCTTTTACAGGTGCTTGTATTTTCACATTATGCTACCTGGCGCGCGCACACTTAAAAAGAAAAGAAAAAGAGGTTTAATCATATTTCAGCAACAGTTGTAATTATTATCGCCATTTGTGAAGATGAAGGGGATGATGTGATCTGAAGATAAGTGTAAATGTGCGAGTACAAATCCTCCTTCCCCTCCCCCAGGTATTCGCTGGTCCATTTATATGGAAATAGGTTAGTAACCTTCAGTTAGCCTTCGTCCTTTATCAATTTATGATCCTGCTGTTGTAAATCGTAATATTCTCGTTGCCAGTGCAGTTTTAATGGTTGTTGATTGTCTGGCCTCATTAAGTCTAGGCCACTTATTATATTGAACTTAGGTGTATCTTACCATTCTCCAGGCATTTTGTGTGATAGGAAGTAGTTTCACAGCCACATTGTTCTATACGTGATACAATTATCGTTTTTCTCGTTGTCTTTCACATAATGCATTTAAAAAATTACTATAAGCTAATGAAAGACGCATATAATTTAGGAGATAGTCTATATATAGAAAAGGTTACTTAAAAGTTCATTTAAGTCATACAGTTAGTCAACCAAAACCAATGTGTTCAGGTAATACAGGGTATGGCCAAAATATATCCAGGAAGTTACAGTGTGATCTGCAAGTCACGTAGTTTAGAATGACGTAATTAGTTATACCAAGAAGTTGGAGGGGGTTTAAAAATTTTGGCCTCGAGGGTAAAGGAGATAGAAAGAAGCGAGAGCCTAAGGGAGAGCTAGAATTGATATTCTGTTGCTCGGGGTATTTCACAAAACCCTTCTGTCAAAATATCACGACCTATGAAAAAACTATTGTGAGAAAATAATAAGTAGATTTCTTTATACAGGTTCCGCAGTATTTAATATTATATATAATTATATATATATATAATTGTTTCCTTGGTTCAAGTCTTGTGAATTTGATACATGTATATATATATATATATATATATGTAACTTAAAACAATAACCATCAAAAGAAAAACTGTTTCTAGTCACTCTAAGAAATGTGTTCGTAATTTCGTACTGAAAGTTATTCAGGTGGGTTTCGCTTGTAGGAAGCCTTTTGTATATCTATTTAAACTTTCTTTTACTGCACGAATACCTGATATATGTATGGCTGCTTTCAAAAATGGATTTTATACGTTTTTAGTACAAAAATGCTTTGTATTTGTTTTGAAATATTGAAACTTTTGTATGTTAAAATCGTGATCCTTGTCATGACGAATTATGTCTGATATTAATATCATAAACGTCTGCGTGACACTCGAACGGTAATAGGTTTCTGTTTCGGTAATTAGTATGTAAATTGAATTTAGTCATTGAAAGAACTGCTAAAATAGATCTAATTATGTAATTTATTACAAAACAAATAGCAAACAGACAGAAATACTTAATAACTCTTTGATGACAAACTACTTTGAACCTTGTACTTGTTGGAGTATAAAAAGTTATGAATGTTGTATATGCTCTAACATTTGGCAGTATTCGTTAACTTCACTTATTTTAATTTTGTAATTAAATGTGATGAAGTATAAGGTAAAACCTCAAATATGCACATACGTTACGTATTGCAACATAGAAATCATTTTTACTCTCCAATATGTTAACATAAAACAACAATAACTTCATGCTAATAATAATACGGTAAATTTATATATTCCTCCCCCCCCCCATCTCCCTATCTTATTCGCAACTCTGCCATGTATAGTGTTTCGGACTATGGCTATGTCGAGATCTCCAGCAGAGTAAAAAAAGTGATGCAGACTAAATCAGTCGTTCCAGCTGGGCTGCACCCTAACCATAGATACTGTTTTCACCTGAGCGGTTTTTAGGATTTACGTGCCTCACAGGCTTAAGCTAAAATGACAGCATGGTGATCTATTATTATATATATATACACAAGTTATAGAAACAGAACAAAATTGTTGGCTTCTGAAAACTAACTCATTGATGTTTTTCTCTTTTAGGAATTAAAACAGGTTATCTGAATTATTACGTACCCGTTTAATGCACAGGAAGGATATAGTGAGTCGGATCCGAATGCCGAACGCTGTGTGTCATTCCTTTGGAGGGGGTTAAAGATTCATGTCAGGTTCAGTGGCAATCGGTCCAGTCATTCGCCAGTTATAAGTACAAACATGGATGTAAACTTTTGGCAAGTAATGGTTAATATAGATTACAACTCTATCTGGACTCGCCTTTCCACAGTCTTCCAAAGTACCCTAAGGTAAAACAGACGCCCAAACAGTAACAAAATGTACAATAACTCGCTCTATACTCGTGACACTTCTCTCATTAAATCTATAAAAGGATATACAATTTATTTCTAAAATTGTAATACATTTCTCGATAAAAAGACGCCTACATGGTCAATGTTATAATACACAATTATAAATACGGCTGTGCTCCAACTTTTCCAAGAGTGTATTAGCACTGGTCAAAATCAGGAAGAACTAAGCATGAGAAGACGCCTAAATGGTCAAAGTTGTAATACACAATTATAAATACGGCTGTGCTTCTAATTTTCCAGCAGTATATTAGCATTATAAATATGGCTGTGCTCCTACTTTTCCAATAGTATATGAGCATTATAAATACGGCTGTGCTCCTACTTTTCCAGCAGTATATTAGCATTATAAATACGGCTGTGCTCCTACTTTTCCAATAGTGTATTAACACTGGTAAAAATCAGGAAGAACCGAGCAACATCTACTCTAGTTAAAAATTACGCTGATTAAATATTTTAATATTGTAAACTTAAGGTTTATATAAACCCACGCTTCAGTAAAATAGTTTTTAGGCGTTAATAACTATACAATTAATGTTGGATTTTATTTTTCGCACAACGTCCTAACATTCTGCTAAAATAAAGTTGTTTCAATTTGACTTTGTATGTTGGGAGCACTATCTCATGTTTTTAACAAGTTGGCGATAAGAGCGTCAGATTCAAGCATGTGCTTACAGTAACCGCTGAAGGACAAGCTGTTTACAGTTGTTTGACCTCCGCTGTAAACATAACGTATTAATTGTGGGAAATCATCACCAACAACAACAACAAGAAAAAACTCGTGCATGGGAAGGCTGGGCCATAGCTTTGATTTTCATGTG
>NW_013665809.1:795485-809923 GCF_000517525.1 Limulus polyphemus | reverse complement strand
CTGGAGTGCTTTTTGTAGTTTCCATTGTAAAAACATGATGATGCAGAAGTTTTGTTCTGCTGGATTTTTCTCTGTAATTTCCATTCTGCTGGAGTGCTTTTTGTAGTTTCCATTGTAAAAACATGATGATGCAGAAGTTTTGTTCTGCTGGATTTTTCTCTGTAATTTCCATTCTGTTGGAGTGTTCTATATAGTTTCCATTGTAAAAACATGATGATGCAGAAGTTTTGTTCTGCTGGATTTTTCTCTGTAATTTCCATTCTGTTGGAGTGCTCTATATAGTTTCCATTGTAAGCTGTAAAAACACGATGGTGCAGAAGCTTTTTTCTGCTGAAATTTTCTCTGTAGTTTCCATTCTGTTGGAGTGCTCTCTATAGTTTCCATTGTAAGCTGTAAAAACACGATGGTGCAGAAGCTTTTTTCTGCTGAAATTTTCTCTGTAGTTTCCATTCTGTTGGAGTGCTCTCTCTATAGTTTCCATTGCAAGCTGTAAAAACACGATGGTGCAGAAGCTTTGTTCTGGTTGATTGTTCTCTCTAATTTCCATTCAGCTGTAGTGCTTTTTGTAGCTTCCATTGTAAAAACATTTTTGTACTGTGAATAAATCAGCGACCGATTTAATTTCGTACATAAGAGTTATATTGTAGAAAATGTAAAATAGATTTAACCCTCATAGATCTAATTAATGACGAAATTTGAGAAACAAGTTGTAGATTACAAAATTCTCAATAAGTGTAATAATGAATAGGTCTCAAATTACTGTTCTTTTTTTTTTCAGATTAGAAGTTTAGTTAAATGTTATGTGATGAAACAGTTCACACGGTGATTGTTTGGCGTGTGTATGACACTTTTCAGAGAAAAGAAAAACCAAGAAAACCAAGTGAGCTTCAACACAACTTCATGTGACTTAACTCCATGTCATTATCTCCAGAAAAGAAAATTGGGTTATGTTTCCAAAAGTCAGTTTAAGGTTAGTTGTATTGGTAATTTAAATGCACACGACATCTGTGTGTATATATACCCTGGTTCGTGCTCTTGTTTTGTGGATCTAAACTTAGTTTGGCTATTAGTTATATATATATATAACTGAGAGAGACAGTCGCCTTCTTCGAAAAATCATTCTGTAAACATTGAAATGTAAACATTATCAAATATCCCTAAATTCTCGTGAATTCTGCGAGCATGTACACGAAATATATCGTGAAGCGAAAGTTTTAAGGCCGAATATTAAAAAGTGGGGGGAGGGAGCACTGATAATAACTAGCCACTAACTTAAAATTTCGAAAATACTTGTTACACTTCACGGAACAATCTGTCTTTAATGGTGCAACAAATGTGAAAACTTTTTGTCATGTGTCTATTTTATATGACTTCCAAGTTTTCGTGAAGGCTGGACAGATTATCGCTGGTCATTATAAGTTGGTATGTAACTTAAGAAACGTGTGCAACCCAGATTTGGATTTTTATGACGTATTTACTGATTCAAAGCATATAAGTCACGTAAACAGACGTCATGCTTCATTTTCTTTATTCCTGGCAAGCTGGAAATATCTGAGAAAAGTAAAGCATGCAACTTTAATAAAACCCGTAAGCCAATCAAAAGACAGTTGTCTATTTTAAACACGAAAGTTAAATCTAAAAATTTCTGTCACGATTAAGAATGAAATATAGTTCCGATAAATAGAATTAGAATAGGGGGAGTTTCCTCGGATTTCAGTCGTTATTGTCAAGTTTCAGGGACAAAGGAAAACAATGAATATTTTAATGTTTTTTGCCGTGTTAGTTTCGCTGAAACGTTGACATTTTAAAAATCAGTTTAAAACCTTTGTTTTAGTTACACGTGTTATACTTAGCTATGTTTTTATTACAATACCTCTAATAAAACGAAATCGACCCCCCCCCCGATGGTCCGGTTAGCTTAAAACCTTTCAAAGCTAAAATCTGGGGTGCGATTCCCCACGCTGGACACAACAGATAGCCAAGTGTGGCTTTGCTCTGAAACAAACTCCCAAAGAAAAATTATTTTAAACGCAATATCCTATATTAATTCACCTTGTAGCTTTGTCTGTCTGCGTGTATGTATGTATGTCCAATTTATTCCTCCCATAGTTCTGGATTTAACAGGCAACCTCAGAGCGGGGTAGCCCGAGGAGTGTCCTTATCTTTATAGCGTAGTTTCCTTACCAAGGACGAACTAAAAAGGGCTTAAAATCCCGAAAAGTTATCCAAGCTTGATGGGGGTTTTAAGAGCAGATTTTCTCGGTCGCGAGCCTGAATCAGGCACCAGATTTTGTGTTCCTGCTTTCCCCCCCCTCGGGATTTCAAGGGTGCAATTTTTACCTCCGGCACCGAAGGTGGACGGAGGTTATGTTTTCACCCCTGTGTGTGTCAGCAAGATTTTTCCGAAATGGCTGAATGGATTTGAACGAAAGTTGGTCTACATTAGGACTATGATCCAGCTTAGAAGTGATTAGCTTTTGGAGGGACGAGGTCACATCAAGGTGACGAAAAAATCCCCATCTGTTAACATGGGGCCGATTTTTCACACTATTTTTGCTCCATAACTCAATCAAAAATGATCGGATTTTGATTAAACTTGGTGGACATATTTGGAATATTATTCCTCATTGTCCTGCCAAAAATGGTCCGTGTTCGTTGGTAACGACGGACATACGGATACATTTTCGTATTTTTTGAGAGCCGAATATGATCAACGCTGCGTGGCGGAGGTATTCTCTAATGAGTGCCCCTCTAGTTGAAAGTGTGTTCATACCCTCACTCATAGGTTAGGGAGACCCAACTTGGCTCACGTGTGGGTGTCCTATCAGGTTTTTTTTTTGGGGGGGGGCACAGAAAACACCTTTGAGGTACCTATAGAAGTAACTGGAGATAATGGAGGAGCTTGATCAGTACAATTGGGTGTCTATGACTTATGATGAAGCCTTTGAACCCCACAATGGAGTATGGATGTTTTATGCTTTTTTTTTCAGTACACGCTGTTCAACATAAAATCAATTTTATCAGAATTAATGTAACAAATCTAAACATTTATCATCTTCCGAATTTTTTAATGTGTGTTATGGTATTTACATAGTCACGTGCACAACAACATTTAAGTATTTATGCAGTTCATAGATTAAGGGATTTAGACACACTAGAATCGTAAACTTTTTAACTCCATAATAGCGAAAGAAAATTGTACAGAAATGACACATCACTTTGTTCGGTTTTATAACTCTTTTGTAAAATTAGATAAGAATGACACAAAGTTAAATAAACAGAACAAAATCTCTTAAGTCGATTGACGGAGGTTGTACAATTATTAAACGAGTCGGTGTCATTTGATTGCCCAGTTGATTAGAGTATACTATTAAATATTGGATTTTATATTGCTTTATCTTAGTTTCTAAGGGTTGGGCGTGGACTGGTGGCTAGTGTGGATGCGAGGGTGCAAGGTTCGCGTCCCGTTAACGCAAAGTAAAAAAAACGAAGCCCCGCACTTTCGGGCCGTGGGTACGTTATAAGAGTGATGGACAAATCCTGCCATTTGATTATAGTAGCCCAAGAATTGGCGGTGGGTGGTGTTGACTAGCTGCCTCACCTCTAGTCTTATTACCTCAAATTTAGAGACTGCTAGCGCAGATAGCCGTTGATTAGTTTTGCACGAAGTTAAACAAAAACTAAACAAGCAAGCTATCTGCTCAAAATTAGAGACAGCTGTGCAGATAGTACTCGTGAATAACGTTGTGCGAATATGATCCAAAACAATCCTGCGCAGATAGTACTCGTGTATAACGTTGTGCGAATATGATCCAAAACAATCCTGCGCAGATAGCACTTGTGTAACGTTGTGCGAATATGATCCAAAACAAACCTGCGCTTATAGCACTTTTGTAACGTTCTGCGAATATAATCCAAAACAAACCTGCACATATAGCACTTGTGTAACGTTGTGCGAATATGATCCAAAACAATCCTGCGCAGATAGGACTTGTGTAACGTTGTGCGAATATGATCCAAAACAAACCTGCGGAGATAGGACTTGAGTATAACGTTCTGCGAATATGATCCAATACAAACCTGTGCATATAGCACTTTTGTAACGTTGTGCGAATATGATCCAAAACAATCCTGCGCAGATAGCAATTGTGTAACGTTGTGCGAATATAATCCAAAACGAACTTAAGGTAGTTTTTGAATATTATGAGAGCATATTTTATTCAATATTTCAGGTATGAAAACGTATCCTTAAACTTCTATAATCTGTACATAAAATACTCGTGTATTTGAAGCTTTGAATCTAGCTTAATGTACAAAGGACATAGCAAATTTTTAATGCGAAGTAACGCCATTTATATTTGTTTAGAATTAGTTCTGAAACTGGTGGTTAGGGCGCTTGACTCACAATTTGAAGGTCGCGGGCTCGAATCCCCGTCAAACCGAACATGCTCGCCCTTTCAGTGGTGGGGGCGTGTTATAATGTGACGGTCAATCCCTCTGTTCGTTGGTAATAGAGTTAGCGATGGGTGTTGTTGTCTTCCCTCTACTCTATCTCTACTAAATTAGGGACGGCTAGCGCAAATAGCCCTCGTTTCGAAACAAACCAAGCTGAAACATACATTTATATATATGAAATTATTTTAATGAAACTTCTGTAGACTTTTTTCTTTGAATTTGTGTTTTAGCGCATTTATTTTCAGTGTATAGTTCTTACGTCTATTAAGAATTATGATAAAATGTACGTTGTACACGCATACATATATACAGGGTGTCCATAAGGTCTGGAATCAGTGTAAAGACATAGTTACAATATCTGCTCAAAATGGCTACCGCCAAGTTCAAAACATGTGTGTAAACGATACAGCATGATTGAGAAACTGGATTTCTTTCCGGATGTTTGTTATTGAGCTCTACAGCTATTTTTATCTGTGTCCATCCTTGACGTCCACACAACAGGATAATTTCAACGCGCTCTTGTAAGCTTAACGACATGATTATTACGTATGGGTAATATAAACCTGAGTCCCCCCGCTGGGACAGCGGTAAGTCTTCGGATTTACAACGCTAAGATCAGGGGTTCGATTCCCCTCGGTGGACACAGCAGATAGCCTGATGTTGCTTTGCTATAAAAAAAATACACAAATACACATATAAACCTGCAACAAATAAGAATAAAACGTAAAGTTAATAAAAAAAATTCAATTAATTATGTATACATTGATTCCAGATTTCATGGACACCCTGTACATTGAAACCTTTGGACAAGTTTTTATTTTTATAGCACTTATCCCAATTATGAAAGAAAATAGTATTTGAAGGTACGTAGACATTAAACTGTATATTTCTTTTCAGAGTATCTCGTAACTGATGACAAAACAAAATAGCAGTTTTTGTTTGTTTGTTTGTTTTGGCGTCTAACGAAGAAAACACTGATAGTGCTTCAACTTTTGGGGTCATATTTTGAATTTGTAATAATTTGGAGTATAGATAGAAACTGATCAGTCATAGGCCTATTGATTGTAAGATGTATAGACTACAGAAACCGATGCTCATAACACGTTTCCAATCTTCCATGTTTCGGCCCGGCATGACCAGGTGGTTAGGACGCTCGACTCGCCGTGGGGGTGTTATAATGTAACGGTCAATCCCACCATTCGTTGGTAAAAGATTAGCCCAAGAGTTGGCGGTTGGTGGTGATGACTAGCTGCCTTCCCTCTAGTCGTACACTGCTAAATTAGGGACGGCTAGCGCAGATAGCCCTCTTGTAGCTTTGCGCGATATTCAAAACAAACAAACAAACCTTCCACGTTCTAGACGCTAACGATTATCTACATACGACTGATATTGATATGGATAACGTTTGAACTAAAACTGTGTATGTTATAACTTGTTAGGCCTGATGCAACCTGGCATTAAGCTGAAGGCTTGTTTGCCAGTGGCATACAACAGATAAGATACAGGTGAAATGCTACATTACATTCTTCTTACTGGAAACCCGTTCTGGGCCAGTAAAGAATAATGTGGCTTATATTATCAGCTTTATTGTGATATAATATTACTACTACAGATGCTCATGAATGCTGCAGTTCGAGAACACACAATGTCCTTGTTCAGTCAGTCAGATTTCCTGTTCAAGTCACAGCACTTAGCACTGTAATAAACGAAGATTAGCTTACATCTGTGTGAATTTTACTTATGTTGATGTGTTGTGTAGGAAGTGTGTATTCGAGATTTTTCTTTCGAACTAAGGATGCAGAAGATTTTTTCCAGGGTTCCTCACATTTGCTGATTTTCCAAGCATTAAATGTTCTAGCAGAATAATTCAGACATATATGTATAACTTGATGAAATTTTAATATATACATACATATATGTGTGTGTCACATCTGATATTACACACTATAAAAGAAACTTTAGTAATGCTTGATGCTACTCTTCATTCCAGAATGAAATCTTTTATCCAAAGTTAAGAAGTCGTCTATAGGTAGGCTAGGCGACTCCTCCTGTACACGTGATGTATAACTTGATGAAATTTTAATATATATACATATATGTGTGTGTCACATCTGATATTACACACTATAAAAGAAACTTTAGTAATGCTTGATGCTACTCTTCATTCCAGAATGAAATCTTTTATCCAAAGTTAAGAAGTCGTCTATAGGTAGGCTAGGCGACTCCTCCTGTACACGTGTATGGGTTGGAGTAAATCCTGTTTTTAATTTCTGCTTTGATAACGGCCATGTTAAAACCTTTGGATTCTGGTGCTGTTTTTTTTTTGTTTTTTTTTCAAATTTATCGACGTTTTTTTTTTTCAAGGTCTTGCTTTAACGTCACATGCTGACGTCAGTAGTATATGTACAACGCTAATTGAAAACTTTGACGATTAAGGTTTCGAAGGTTTTAAACTGTGTGACAATCTTTCACCCATGAAGCACACAACAATATTCTGAAGTATTTTAGTTGTAATTCTAATTTAAACGTAAACTACAAACCACGTGTGTGAAAGTGAGTCATTCTCGTTCTTCTGTTTCACTTCGAGAAGCATTTCAGAACGTAAGATAACAACTAACGTGTGGGGTTATTTTTTCTTACAGTTTGGGAAAACAGAGACTTTTTGAGGCAATTACAACTTCAGTTATACGAATCCACTCGAAAAAGACTAATCCTTCTTATAAGTAAATAGTGTCAAACAAACTTTGATCTGATGCAATATCGTTATCACCAAATATTTGAAGAGGAAAGTTAAAGACATGGAATTCCTTTGTGAGTTAGAAGAATTATATTTTTACTGAAGAAATAATTGTCCAAAATGCATTATGTGGTTCGAATGAGATGCTGCTGGCATCGACATATAGGTATGGACAAACAAGAAAAAGAAACCGCGTTCTACAATTTGGAGCCTTGGATGCGTTATAAGAGTGACGGCCAATTCCCACTACTTGATTAGGGTAGCCCAAAAAATGGCGGTGAGTGGTGTTGACTAGCTACCTTCCCTCTAGTCTATCACTTTAAATTTAGGGTCTGCTAGCACAAACAGCCCTCTTGTAGCTCTGCACGAAATTCAACAAACAAACATGAAAAGTCTGTATACTAAAAATAAAAAATGCAAGATTTATGTGACTAAATTATTTAGTATATCTTTAGCCACAAAATATAGCTTTCAAATATTGGGAAATCATTACATGGTTATTGACATTGCGCGTATTTTAAAAGGTGTTAGATACTATGGTATCCACAACCGCAAAGTTAATATTAAGAAAACCTTCCAATTTTATAATAATGCAAAGAGACCCTAGGTTACACACATATACAGGAAGTTGTATGATGTCATTATGGAACTACTATATAACCGGAAAGCGAGTATAGCCAATAAACCTAGATAAAAGGAAGAGGGTGTCTCCCTCTATACTTAGTATTTTGTCTTTGTCCTCTTATTCTGACAAGTGTTCGTCTAACTAATAACAATTTGGTCCATCCTGGTAGCGTATACACATAACATAAAGCGTAAACGTTGTCCTTTTTTTTTTAATGTGTGAAGTGTTGATTTCAGAATATCTCTTGACATGTGTGTTGATGCAACTTTCAACGCCAAGGAAAATAAATATATATAGATATACGTACTAGATGTACTTCCGCAATGTCTCCGAAACTGTTTTCTTTCAAGAGCAAATAAAACCAAAATTATGAGTAACAAATATTTTTATTCCTTGCTTTTGAAGTTCATATGGCATGCATCGTTATTGTCTTCAGAATGCATAATTCTTCTCGTGATTCTTGGCTTGCGCACTTTTGGCACTGACGTCACGACAGTACAAATTGCAACGTTAAGTGTCTCTTATGTAACGTCATTTTAATGTCTACCGACTAAATGACAGATGACACACTACTGTATTGTGGTTAAAATAGGTGACCCCTCTAGGCGGCTTTCAGCCCCATTTTGGGGAGTAAGGCTTTTGATCTTCGGTTTTAACCGATAAAACACCCCGATAAAAAAAAGGTTTAAGTATACACACACACACACACACACACACACACACACATATATATATATATAAATTAATGCTACTGTTTCGTCATTGTTAAAACACACCACAGATCAAGTATCACAGTAGAACTGATACAGAAGTTTTTTGTTTTGTTTTTAACTGGAAGTTAAACATGACATATACTAACCATTTTAGGTATTTCATCGTCTGTTTGTATCTCCAACCTATAGGCCTAACCATTTCGTTGACGTATTGATTTTGAACTACACAGAAGAAGACTAATACACTACATTTGCAAGTCGTATTCAAGGGCCTTTTGTACACAGGTAAAAATACACCACCACCAGGAAACGTGATCATAACCTGGTGTAACGAAGTACAGAATCACGTGTGGCTTCCTTTGGTATGAAGAGTTTAAAATGGCCCGTCTTTAGTGCTGTTTCTTGCGGAGGTTTGAAGATTAACTGAAATCGGTTTCTTCGAATCTTCTTCTCACTGATATATTTTGCAGTTGCTATAGTCTCGTTTTCAGAAATTGGATTGTTCTTATGACTGATGATGACAAAGTGTTCAGCAACAAAATGGGTGCTATTCAAGTTATTAATGTTCAGTAAAATATGTAAAGAACGTCCCATATACCTAATATTAGTTGAAAAGCAAATACCGCATTCCAGATGATGTACTAAGTTGTTGTCCTTTTTATATTAGAATAGGGTTAGCCACCTTCAGCATCGCGTCATACCTTGCAATACACCAGCGGAAATAATCGCTCGTCATGTGGATAAGACAATGACGGATATTTGTTTTTTATTTTTTGAGGACGGTACTTTATCTTTAAGGGTTGGAAGAATAAGCATTTATTGGTTTGTTTAGACTACATTCGTCCATATGTAATGACTTTTGGGTTGTAATGTGTTTAGATTACCTTTGCTCATATGTATTGACGTTTGGGTTGTAATGTGTGTAGATTACCTTTGTCCAGATGTAATGACGTTTGAGTTGTAATGTGTTTAGATTACCTTTGTCCAGATGTAATGACGTTTGGGTTGTAATGTGTTTAGATTACCTTTGTCCAGATGTAATGATGTTTGGGTTGTAATGTGTTTAGATTACTTTTGTCCAGATGTAATGACGTTTGGGTTGTAACGTGTTTAAATTACCCTTGTCCAGATGTAATGATTTTTGGGATAGGGTGTGTTTATTTAGATTACGTTTATCCAGATGAACGATTTTTTGGTTGTGTTGTATTGAGATTACTTTCGTCCAGATGAAATTTTGTTGCGATTTGTTTAGATTACCGTTGTCCAAACGTAATGACTTTTGGGTTGTATGTATTGTATTTAAATTTAACACGAATGCTTTTAACTCTGTCTTAATGTGTTTTTTGTTTGTTTGTTTCCAAATTAGGAACTAGTGTTTTTCATCGCCGTTCGAATTTTTACTTAACTGTTTAAAATCTTACATTTGTTCGTATCTTTAAAAATACACGAGATATCCATCATTTATGGTAAGTCCTTCTTTTAGACATTTTTCTTCGTTAGTACCCACTTGAAATTGACATAAATATGGACCTCCCTCTTCGTCCATAGAAACTATCAGCATATTGTACAACAATTGGAAACAGCTTAACCTTGGCTGGAGTTTTTGTCAATAACATTTGTGACAAATGGCTCGTGCAGTAGCACTACTTTAGTTAAAATTCATATGAACAGTTTTCCGTCTGAAGTGAGCTTACGAATTAAGAGATCACCATCTTTCAAACGCCGATAATATACTTTGAAACTCATCATTGAAATGTAAGTTTTAAAGATTTGAAAGGTGTTTTTACCATACTTGTTGTTACAGCACATTGAAAGTTCGAGAAACAAATATTTCGTTTTAACATAATGTTTTTGTAATAACCCTAAAGAAGCTCTTCATTCGAAACTTATTCTTGAATGTAATGCGTAAATAAATGATAATCAGTAATGAAAATGTGCCTATTCATTTGAGGAAGTAAAACAAACAAGATGATTATCCGTTTTGTGTACTTAAAGGGAGGTTTAATAAATATTTAATACCAGACATTGGTGGCGCCCTCTTTTGATACGTTTAATGGTTATTGAGAATTTATGTTACAATTTAGTGCTATTAATAATAATAAAAAATGGTTAAACTGGGTTTAATTTTTCTCCAAGCTCTCATTATGAATATGTATATTGTTAAAGTTGAATGAATAATTTAAATATATATATATATCATCCACTGATAGTATATGAAGTTCAAAGTTGAAGGTAGTGGTGAAAGTAGGGAACGGTGTAACGGTAAGAATTTTGTGACGATAATTTTATGTTTCGGCTTATCGTAGAAGTTTTACGAATATGTTTAGGTATAATGTACATCAGTGTAAAAGTATAATGCATTTCAGGCTCTCCTCCCAGTCAGGTGGGACGCATTCACGCGATTTGGGATTACACAGTTGCTGATCACCATGGTAACCGCTTCAGGGTCGATCGGCGACCTTCAGTTAGTCCAACCTAACAAATCAAACTTATTTTTTCCATCAACTGTAGTAGCTGTTGATAATAATTTTGTGCATTCGATCCTCATAAATTAGCATTGTTGATTTGTATAAGATTTTTGTGTGTATATGTGGGAGAGCAAACACTACCACCGTACTGTTAAAAAAATTAAAGTTACTTTTTTATAATTGAGGAATGCTGTTAAATAAATTTTAGAAAAAACCACTGACTGAAATTTATTAATTAATTTTGGAGCGTAAAATTATAGCGCAGATTTCATGTTGATTACAGGTCAACCATGGAATGTGAAGATAGTAATTATAGCAGTAACAGTGATGCAGAACTGGACAGTGATGATGACCCGAATGATCCACAGAAACTTTTGGCAGCATGGATGACTGAACTTGATGATATCAGATTAGTAAGTTTACTTGTGTGAGCTGATCGAATAGCACTTTTTTATTATTAATTAGAAAAATACAATTTTTACTTAAAATTTCTGTTCATGATTTTTATCAATATTAAATAGATTTGTTTAGACCATCCGAAAATAAAATTTTATTTCTACATACATGACCACTTGTAAAAAATTTTGATTCGTGTGAAAGATTAATAAAATTGATTTAAAAAAAAAAGAAACCTTTCAAAAATAAGTTAGAAACAATCTCGCTAGATGGCGGCACTTGATAAATGATACTGTAAGAATTGTATAGGTTTGTATCATCATTTTTTATATGGCAGATGAAATAACAAGTTTTGAAATAAGACTTCACAGTGTGTAATTTAATTAAACACAATCAAATGAGAAACGAAATTTCAGTTGACAATGGCAGTGATTTATTTAGGTAGTTCTGCTAGACTGGTAGCAAAAATAGTATTGATTGGAAACTCATTTTTAATCTTTGAGAAATCTCATAGTAAAGAAAAAAGGCGTTTTATAAATGTAACTGTTATATATTATATTATACACGCTTTCCTTCCTGAAGTACCATAGGAATTTTAGAACATTTAGGGGGTGGTGCTGTTTTGTAAACAAAAAGGAATTCAACAACAGAAGGAACGGAAGTTCTATGTGAATTATTTTACAATTGTTGGGGAAAAAACAACAACTAAACATTCTTATGTGTCTTTAGGATTAATAATAGCTTTAGATATTTCCTGCATTTGTTTTGGGGAATAATGATAGGTTTGAGTGGTGGCAATTGTAAGTATTCAGTTTTTCTAGGGCTGTAATATGGCGTGTAAAAGCTAGCCCAATAGATTATCATATATCTTTTAACTGTATTACTGCTGTCATTTTATGCTAAAAGCTTCGTACTTTAACGGTGTAAATTGCATAAGTTTGGGTAAAGGGTTGTGTCCATAAACTAATATTTACATTCCTTCATGCATCTACATGAAATATTGGAAATTAAAACGGATTATCTATTATTTACTGCAGATGGTAGACGATTTTGCAAAATCTTCGTTGTCCTCTGTTATCCAAAAAACATTAAAAGTAAATGGATTACTTCTGACTAGGTGGAAACATTTTTTTTTAGTATATAGTTTATTTGTTAGATATTGGTTTTCTGTTATTTGTTTTATGTATTGGCTCATGGTGCATGCTTATTCAATGGGTGTCAAAATTATTTTCATGAAAGAGGGGCCCGGCATGGCCAGGTGGTTAGAGCACTCGACTCGCATTCTGAGGGTCGAGGGTTCGAATCCCCGTCACACAAAACGTGCTCGCCCCTTCAGTGTTATAATGTGACGGTCAATCCCACTATTCGTTGGTAAAAGATTAGCCCAAGAGTTGGTGGTGGGTGGTGAGGACTACATGCCTTCCCTCTAGTCTTACACTGCTAAATTAGGGACGGCTGGTGCAGATAGCTCTCGTGTAGCTTTGCGCGAAATTCATAAAAAACAAACATCATGATGGAGGTTAAAATACCCTTGAAACGATTTTGTTTTATGGACACTTAAAAAGTAAAATATAATGTCATATATAAAATCTATGTTCTTCGTTTTCTTTTTCTATTTTCATTATAAATATATATTAATTACATATTAATACTGAGCTAAACAATAACAACTTGAAACCTCCATTGAAAAAGTTCAACTGACAGATGAAATCATCACTTGATTTTATGGTACTAACCATTTTTGAAGTATGATCTCTTCAGCATTATGCAACAAATAGCCTTGTTTACCTCCTACAATATTAGTATATAAATAGTGTATGAACTAAGACTTTGGATGTTGTAATCCACATGATATATGATGAACTAGAATAACTCATTGGCTTATAACCCAAGTTTCTTTGAACTTATATAGAGTCTATTAGGAATTAAGTGTTTGAAAGTATTTTTTGTCTTTCTTTGAATATTTTGAACCAACTTTGTAGTATTGGTTTGATTGTTCAGATTACTTATTTAATAGTAGACCTATTGAAAGTATAGTGCTTCAGTAGGATGCAAATTTTAAAAAAGATCAATAAAGATAAAACTGAGACACAAAAACTCAAATTCAAATAACAATAAAAAATTTGGATTGTGTTAAATCTGTCTTGATTATCACAAAGACTGAGGGAAGAGCAATTGGTCACAATGCAGTCTTGTGTGGAGAATAACGTACATTATGATACGTGATTAAAAACATACTCTTTGAAGTATTTGGATTGTCATTAGTTCTATGTTAAATGTTGGTATATTCGAGTCATAAAAAAGCAGTTTTTAAGAAAGATGTGGAAAACAGTTTGCAACTGTTCAAATGGGGAACAAATCGAAGCTGATAGAATCCATCCAGGAAGTAAGTTGGTCAAATCAAAGCTTTATGATTATGGCACAAAAATTGCGTGAGTGAAAATAATAGTAGTAAAAAAAAATACATTTATTTAGTAATATTTCTAAGGATAGAAAAGGGGAAGAAAAAACTAAATTAATTCGTTTATATTTCTTGTCATACCAATTAACATGTTTTTGGTTTACGTGAACATGTTTTTGTTGTTGTTATTACCGGTTATTACTTGGTGATTATATTAGAATAAATTTTAATAGTGTGTGCCAGTATAACTAGTGTGCAACTTATATATATAAATTATTTTCATCTTTCAGTTCTGGTGCCGTTGTCTGTGTTAATTTAAACAAATTGGTGTAGTCAGAAGATGTTTTTTTTCCTCGACGTTGCAGAGATATAGCTTTGAATGATGATGACAAAACCTTGTCGAAACGTTGTACATTTGCTGTTACGTTGAACTTATTGTTGCGTCATCGAAGTCACGTGACTGGTGTGTCGCCACCTATTTTCTAGAACTATCCTGTACCTTGGCGAATGCTCTAGTATTTACTAGATATAGGGTAGCCTGGTATATAAAAGAGGGTGACAACGTGACGGGACAATAATGTGTGTGTAGATAGTGAGTAATTGAACTGCAGTCACAGGATATTGTTGAAGTTAACGTTCGTTC
>NW_013665809.1:788965-794983 GCF_000517525.1 Limulus polyphemus | reverse complement strand
AAAGTTAATTAACAAACGGAGACGTAACATTATATTAAAGTTTTTCTTCATTACCCATTCAAGCCGTCTCCAGCCATTAATAGCCTTGAAGTTTTTAGCTGATTTTTCAATTAAAAAAAAAAGGTGTGAATCTTTCATGGTTAGAATGAAATTTCGTTCGGAACCTATTTGAATGCGACATTATTGGTTCCAAGGATCGTTCGTAAAAACCTTATCATGTTTTCACAAACAATGATAAGAAAAGTTATACCATGTTAGACCCTTGGTGACGCCTATGTTTTCAGACTTTTGGTATGGAGGGCGGCTCCTAGGAACAAGGGCGTTGTGTGTGAGTTGAGTGAATTTCCACACAACTTATGGTTTCTTTTACGTGTAACGGTGCATATTTTAACATTACTCCACTTAATCTAGAAATATTAAAAACCGTAGTGTTCTGAATGATAAACCTTTTTTGCTAAATGGTTACTGATTGACATAATATCAAGATATTCGCTGGGTGGTGTGGTTTTAAAGGAACTTCGTGTTTTTGTGTCTTACAAAATCGGTTTGTTTATTCTATTTTGTGCTTGGTTTCTCAGTTTCATGAAAGTCTAGCATTTAAAAACAACACCTGGCAAGCGTTTAAAATGTTCGTGGATTATACTTCAGGAAATGAATATACTATAACGACGTGCCTGTACCCGCGTCATTTTGAAGGTTTAGCTCACCTGCTGTTCTAATTCAGCCTCGTTGGTTTGTAAATGCACGCGCAAAAGAGATGAAGGTCCGATAGCTCCAGCTGAGTGCACCTGGTCATTACAGTAGTGATAACTACAGTGCAAGCTGGTTGGCCATTGTAGTCATTTTTCTCAGCAGCACTAATGTTGTTGATAATTATTATAAAAACGAACACTGCTATAAATTTGACTCTTTTAGAAAAAAAAAAAGGATGAAGATACATTCTTTTTGTTGTGCGTTCTGTAGTATCGTATGATGATCTGTGACAGAGAATCTGTGAAGAATATAACAGGAACAGGCAGTGATAAACAGTTTTGAAGAAGCACGCGTACACTGGTTGAAGTGAAAATGTTGGGGCTTCATCAAGTCCCCTGGTGTTGGTTTCAGGTACCGTTAATGAATAGTGTTGTTTTTTTATTTAAAGTTGATTTTTGTTCTTTGTTTTAGCAGTTTCACCTGTTCGTCCAAATACACACTTTATGTTGTATTTTGTTTCATGCAGTTGACAACGTGGAAAGACTTCTCAAGCTAGGAATGGTCTATTTTAAAGGATTCGTATTTCAGAGGTTACCTCAAAACATTTAAAAAAATCAACTAAATATCATTTATTGCATAACAGTGAAACAGAACAGCTGTTTACCTGGGCTCACCTACGAGTTAGATTTTTTTAGTGTTAAATTTCCTTTCTTCAAGTGCGAGAATCTTGTGTTAAACACCGAACTATCGTGTGTCACTAACTGGTTTTGTGTTTTACACCATATGAACATTCTGCCACCGAACTATCGTGTGTCACTGACTGGTTTTGTGTCTCACACCATATGAACATTCTGCCACCGAACTATCGTGTGTCACTAACTGGTTTTGTATCTTACACCATATGAACATTCTGCCACCGAACTATCGTGTGTCACTAACTGGTTTTGTGTCTTACACTATATGAACATTCTGCGTGTCAAAGTATGAAGTGTATTTTAAATATACTTGTCAGTCTACTCAATTTCACATTTTGGACATGTTCAAGTTGGACAATTTCTCTGCCCTTGCGTTGGCTTTACTTGTTTAGTAGGTGGGTGTAATCAAAACTACTGACGATGCTTCGAAGGTTTGTAATATACACGTTGAACTTTTTAATAAGCTGTCCGTTTTGTCGAAGTTCTTCATCCAACAGTTTTTTTTTTGACAAATCCTATAAGCTGAAGAATTTTGCACATTTCGGTTTGATAGTTTAAAGTGGAAAAACTTTGGAATGATGTGTCGTAGTTTACATTTTGAAGGGAAGTAGATGTCGAGGCTAACTTTTTAGCCGCGACATAGCGGCTCACAGAGTGACTCCGAGTTTTTAATTTTTTTTTGTATTTTTGAGGTTTAAAATTTTAGCTCGTCTAGTTTCGCCATCTCTTCATCGATTTGAGATCTAATTAAAGTTTTGGACTCAGGAGGTCAAACCCTTTCGATTCATGTGTTTGACCACGCCCAAGTTATCATAGATTAATTTACTCTAACTCTGCCTAAAAGAAATTCAAGTGCCGCGACTATTGAGAATTCCCTCTTTAATTTTATAAACCCATTCCAAAGTTTCTCCACTTTAAACTATCACATTTAAATTTGCAAAATTCTCAAGGTTATAAGATTTGTCAAAAGAAACTTTTAGATCAAGAATTTCGACTGAAACATCGACAGAACAGATAGATTACTGAAAAGTTCAACGTATAAACGACTGAACAATTGGACCCTATTTTAAATATAGTTTAGGAGTCGGCCTTTTTTCGTGTAGTTCAAAAGTTTGAATCAAACGCGAAGAACGTGTAAAAAAATTATAAATCGCTTTTATCCTCCAATTATCAATTATATATACTGTTCGCCACCGGTAGGGTCCACATATTGCATGACATGAAGTGATTTTATGTTTCAACGAGTTAAAACAGTCAATGTAAAAAACTTACAAAAATGAAGAGGTTAAATCAACCATTGTCTACGTACATATGGAACCCCACCAGTAATTAGTGGGATTATATGTAATATTAAAGTTGTTTTTGTTTCAACGAGTTAAAACAGTCGATGTAAGAAACTGACAAAAATGAAGAGTAATTAGTGGGATTATATGTAATATTAAAGTTGTTTTTTGTTTCCTCTTTTACGTGACTCGTACTTTGTTGAGAATCTGTAATCAACAAATAATGGACTTGAAAGCAATTTGGTGCATAAATAATGTAGAAAAACATGCCTTAAAAGTTTATAATTCCCCAGTGGCTCAGCTCTAAGTGTGAGGGTTTATAACGCTAAATATTGTGTTTCGTTACCCGCGGTGTGTACAGCACAGATAGTCCACTGTGTAGCTTTGTGCTAATATCAAACAAAAAAGCCTCTAAGGTTCCTGATTTCCGCCAGAATTCTAGAGTTACGTATATGTAACTGGCTTAAGTCTAAACTGAAATATTTGTATGTGACTAAATGGGAAAGTTTGGGACGAATTTTGAAAGATAGCTACGGATTGTCGGAGTTGTAGAGCTTGTAAACTTGAGAAATGACAAAGATTTAAGTATGTCTCACATAGGTATTCGAAAAATAGTCCATATTTTAGTAATTTGATCTTGTAGCTATTGTTATTATATCTTTAGCGACTATCCATCGAAAAATTCGAGTCACGAATCGCCACAGTAATGTGCGCAGGTACAATTTTAGACCAAAAACACTGGCACCCGTCTCAGAACGTGTGCGCGTTAATCATCTTATAATGAAATAGCCAGTTGGTCAAAAGCTCGGGAAATGACCCATAAGAATACCATAAGAACTTAGGAGTGAAAGTAAAGAAGAATTTATAACAATATGTTAAACACACTACATCTGCCATATCTAGTGCCGACGTCGCCTTTCGCCAATACCAGGGCTCATCAGGTCGGCTGAAATTATAATAAAAGTTCCATGACTATAAACTATATCCGTATAAAGCATTTATATTATAGCCCTAAATTAGATAAACAACTTTTGTTTTTAAAATGGGGTAATAGCAATTTTTCTCGACTTGTTTTATGAAAGTGTTTTATTCAGTAATACTCGAACCAACGTTTCTGTGTGAATTGTAAGTTGAATGTTTTTTAAAATCAAGATCGTGTAGCCTTATTGATTAGTATGTTTACATCTGTATTCAATAACTTCACAGAATATGAAACTATTTGCATATAAAAGTGAATTTTAATTAAGATATATGGATCTATCTTTTAAAAAAAACAATCTTGACAAGAGTTAATCTCCCCTTGAAGTTGATTTCCGAGTTGTTCCTTTTTTTGCCATATATTAAATTATTGAAATAAAAGTATAGGTGGCACTAATGTCTAAGATATACCCAGACATAGTCCAGATAATTCCTGCCGTTATTTAATAGTTGCCACTTTGTAGATGTATGGGGAGTACATACTGTAGATATTCCCGCCGTTATTTAATAGCTGCCACTTTGTAGATGTATGGGGAGTACATACTGTAGATATTCCCGCTGTTCTTTAATAGCTGCCACTTTGTAGATGTATGGGGAGTACATACTGTAGATATTCCCGCTGTTCTTTAATAGCTGCCATTTTGTACGTGTATGGTTCTCGATCCCAAGCATGAGTCCGGAACATCAAAGTAACAAAGTTTTAGATGATCACGGAAATGAGCGTAAGGCTGGGTTAGAAAAAAAAAAGATTTAATGGACAGGGTCGTCGCGACTTGTAGTAGAAGAGTCTAACGTTGATTTATATCCTTTGTTTTTGTATGTTAATAATGCCTTCACTTAGAGGTGACTGCTCTAAGCTGCGACATCGTGCTTATAGAACCATAGATAGTGGAGACGTGCTCCGTGCTTACAGAACCATAGGTAGTGAAGACGTGCTCCGTGCTTACAGAACCATAGGTGGTAGACACGTGTTCCATACTTAGAGAACCATAGTTGGTGGACACGTGCTCCGTGCTTACAGAACCATAGTTGTTGGATACGTGCTCCGTGCTTAGAGAACCATAGAACTATTTGGAAGATTCAAAAAGCTGAAAATCTAGGGTCGAGACACTTATTAGTATCTGTCAGACAGTGATGACGTTTGGGTTTTATAATCTAAAAGAAAAAACTAACCTTCTAAAAGTAGTGTTTAATTAATACAGAAGATCGGTGTTACCATATTTTAATGTTGTTGGTTTTTGTGTTACCATCATTTTAATAATTGTTTCAAGGTCTCATTTTTTTGTTTAGTTCAGCAGTTTCATAATTACCCCCTTAACTGAAAAAAAAAAAATTAAGAAATATATTTGTAGGAGGTATAGGAAGTATATTTCTGTGCAGGAATTTAAATGTGACCGCTGTTGATGGTGGGCATGTTAAACACACACACACACACACACATACATACACACATATATATATATACAAACAAAAATCGTATCAACACACTAATATCAGTCATATGAATAGAAATAAAAGCATTACACTTACCAAAATGACCGAGTCCGTGAGCACAGAGTTTAGTGGGGGCTGCTTGTCCCCTTACGCTCACAGAAACAAGTCACTATCTGTAGGTTTATGCAATTTAAATCAGGTTAAGATTATTTTTAATTGAGCAAGCTTTGTTGTTACGTTTTTTTCCCGGGTTTGGATGGGAATTACTGCCAAAAGACGAAACATAAATGATACTAGCCGTGATAAATGTTTTAATAAATGGTAGTCCCTGTTTTGTTACACCCGATTTTGTGAAACATCAAAGAGGAAATACGTTTACTGCAGACCGTCGAGATCACTACGCGCTGATTGGATGCGTTATTGGGCCCTATTATCGGTAACCAAAAGGGTTGTAACGTATTGAACCAGTCCATTGTGAAGTTCGACTATGCGTGGAACTGACTCAGTCAATACTTTATGACCCCCGTTGGCTAGCGATCCAGAGGGGGATAACGCTTCATGTGACTGACAATTACGTTATGATTGACTTGTTTGGTTACGCGTTATGGCCCTAATAGCTTGCTGTAAACGTTATTAGCTGGAAGATTAAAACCTGTTTCAACAGAATGAGTCTATCTATTCTTTGTTAATTCACCCACGGCCACCTGCATGAAATAAAGTAAATTAAAAAATTTACGTGAACAAGCACAATATTATACAGTCTCTCAGTGTAGGGGTTAGCATGTCGGACTATGAATCCAATGGTTCCCAGTTCGCGTCCCATTGCGCAAAATCGCGCACTGCGTTATAAAAGTGTCGGTAAAATCCTATTATGCCTTCCCTTTAGTGTATTTTTCGGTGTATAAGACGCACTTTTTTTACCCAAAAATTTGATG
>NW_013665809.1:783461-788642 GCF_000517525.1 Limulus polyphemus | reverse complement strand
TTTTTTTCTTTTAAAACATAACTATTAATAATGCTCCCTAAGTAATAAAAAAGTAAACTACAGTGAAAGCAATGAAGATTTTGTAGGTTTTTGAACCAAACTAAATAACAGTAAACTTTTTTTTTATTTACGGTATTTTCTTATTTTGATGTTTTGAGCTCTTTTGTGTTTAGAACAATATATACTAATTTTTAAAGTATCAATTGAATTTTTGTTCAATAAAAAATCTTTCAAATGCGACTGTAGCTTTTTTTCCCTCAAAACTTTGTCTTCAAAATAAGGGTGCGTCTTATATTACGAAAATTACGGTATATAGCCTTTGTGTAGCCTTGCGTGAATACTCGAAACAAACAAATATGCCTCCCACATACACGTAAACACAAAACATTTTTAACGCCCTCTGTCATGACACTTGTTTTCTTTTTTGTTGTCTGTTTTGCTTCTTTCTTCTTTTAACGAAAGTTCTTTCAGCACGTTTTAAGCCAAGCCATGTAAGAAAAAATAGGATGACGCTAAAACGTAGTATGTTTTCATTAACCTTCAATTACTGTGTGCACGAATCACCATTGTGTAAGCAAACCTGATGGGATGGAGATAATGCCATTGTGTAAGGAAACCTGACATAACGCATATGGGCCTAGCATGGTCAGGTGGTTAGGGCAGTCGACTCGCAATCTGCGGTTTCGCGGGTTCGAATCCTCGTTCCACCAAACATGCTCGCCCTTTCAGCCGTAGGGCGTTATAATGTGACGGTCAATCCCACTATTCGTTGGTAAAAGAGTAGCCCTAGAGTTGGCGGTGGGTGGTGATGACTAGCTGCCTTCCCTCTAGTCTTTCACTGCTAAACTAAGGACGGCTAGCGCAGATAGCCCTCGTGTAGCTTTGCGCGAAATTCATAACAAATAAACCAAACCATAATGCATATAGGCCTGACAAAAATTATGTATACTCCAGTGCGCGCATGCGCGCTATCATACGAGTTTGTAAATTATGAATAATATTGAAATATGTAACACAATAAAAAGTAGCATGTTTCAAAAGTGTTTTGTTACAAAAACAAAATTAAGCAATCATCAAAGTATATCCATAATTTAGATTCAAGCGAATGTGTTTATATTTCGCGTATCTGTTCGTAATGAATTCTAAAATTTAATGTGTACACATACTTCGTGTCTTACGTAAAACATGATTATTAATTTTTAAATATAAAGTATTTCCTTCGTTTATAAGTAAGAACTTAATAGATTTAACGATCGACTATATTTTTTTTAGTACCAAAAGTAGTTTGCTAGCTCTTCAAACGACATTATCCTCGGGCCTCAAGCTGATGAATAAGCAAGTTTTATTTTATTAGGAGGCTCTGTTCATCTTAGCAAGGGTCAATGATGAACAGAACCCCCGAAAAAAATATCTTGCTTATTAAGCTGCGCCCCGAGATTAATGTAGTTGGAACAGCTAGTAAACTACTTTTGGTACTATAAGAATAAGAATTTCTGAGTGAAGGTATACCATGTCAACTACGTTATAACTGCTATATCCAGTACCGAAGAGTTCTTTCGGGTAATACCATGGCTTTCTGGCCGGATAGTAATACTACAAGTTGAGAAGAGACGCTACTTTTAATAGCAAATTGTTTCAACGCAAGCGTTAGGTGGTGAGCTAAATTTATAAGTTGGCGGAGTGTAATTTTCGTAGATATTTACTCACAACACATCAAAATTCACTATAATATTTTGTCATTCTTTTTGTGTCAGAAAAAAAGTGTGTTATGTTATTATTGAAAAAAAACAAAACATTTTGTTGTATGAAAAATGAACGTTTTTTTTTTCTTCTTAACTTGAACTCACTCTTACTCCCACTGTCCCCCGGTGAGTAAACGATACGTTTACGGACTTGCAACGCTTAAATCCGGGGTAGAATTCCCCACGGTGGAAAGAATGCATATAGCTCATTGTGTAGCTTTGCACTAAGAAAGCAATAAGAACAAATTACTACCACCACCACCCCCTCCAAGGTGTGTAATTAGGCAATAACGATTTCCTGTCATGTAACAGGCTGTTATCCAGTAAACGTCTGTCTATTTCAATGTTCTCACACGTGCGTATTAGAAGTTACAGCTCAGTTTTTACATGTGAAGTTAAGCTGTTGGATATGAGATCGTATCCGGTGAACATGGGCCGATTTAGAAACCTGGTAAACATGTAAATTTCCGGATGTAATCTCCATGTTATAGAACATGTTTGTACACTCTAATAACAATAACGTAGCTTTATATATACAACTTGAAATATTCTCATAGTTTGAGGAACTAATAGGTGGAAAGTTAGCATGTTGGACCTTTTTTCGTTTTTATGTGGAATGACGTCATTTAGAAACGTGGCCGAATTTCCATCCAGTTAGTTTGAAACATTTTATCCTTCTGCATGAAAGTCTATATTTGTTTGTTTAGGATTTTCACGCAAAACTACGTAAGGGCCAGCTATATCTGATTTTGAACAGATAGATTATAGGGAAGGCAGCTAGTTATACTCACCCACCGCCAAATCTTTGGCTACTCTTCTCTGACCCAATAGTGGGATTTGATCATCATTCTTATAGCGCACACCACGGCACCAAAAAACAGGGAACGATTATTATTATTTTACGAACCACGCACCCTCGTATCTACAGTTCGACACGCTAACCACGAAAATACCGTACACTGTAAAAGTACCGAAATTATTAATGTACCTCTTATCTCTTTTTATTAGAAAACTTCTGATCACATCTACCCCCCCCCCCCCCCGAGAAAGCTATACGGTGGGCTCACATCTGCTTTCTGGCTACTAGTTTAATTTGAATTTCTCGCAAAGCTACACGAGGGCTATCTACGCTAGCAGTCCCTAATTTAGCAGTGTAAGACTAGAGGGAAGGCAGCTAGTCGTCACCACCCACCGCCATCTCTTGGGCTACTCTTTTACCAACGAATAGTGGGATTGACCGTCACTTTATAATGCCCCCACGGCTGAAAGGGCGAACATGTTTGGTGGGACGAGCATGCGAAGACGCGAACCCTTTCTGTCTACTGCGGGAATCTAACTCCATATTTTAGCATTGTAAGTCCGAAAACTTACCGCTGACTCACCGGGCGACAGATAACTAGCACTCAATCACAATAATAATTTTGAGCCATGGCTTAAATCCTGAACAATGACATCAATGAGAAGACATGCAACTTTGGCCTTTGTTGGCCTATATAGAGTTGATAATGCTTGTAACATAAAAAATATAATGTCTTCTTTTTATGGGGTATCTTATGTTAAGCCACATTTGATAATGTTTTTCTGTGTTTGAAGAAACTACGCTGAACAGTTGTTTATAACACAATAATAGGAAGCTACCAATGTTGTTTTATTACAAATGTCATAAAAAATGTGTAGGTAGAAACTTGGCTTACATAAATAACACCACGTGGTTTCACATGGTACTTTTATTTGTGTTTTAAAAAAGGTAAATATCACTGATTGACCACGTAACAAATACTCTATATACTTACGTGTGTCAAAAAAAAAAAAAAGAAGAGAGAGAGAGAGAGAGACTGATCATGTGATATGTCAAGCGACAACTTGAGCTTTATAAATGTAGAAATTAAATCCTATTGCAATTAACTTGCAAGGCAATGTAGAAATAGTAGATATCTGTAAGACTTTGGAGCCATAATGGCGGATTTTCGTCTGTTTGGAGTACTGTTATTAAATACCATTTCTATGACTGTCTGTCCACAGTCATTAGCTATTGGAGTCTATCAACAATGTAAGTTTTCTATTGGGTAAACTTGTAGCTGCCAACTACTGGTAATAATTGTACACACTTGTCAATTGTAACAGATTATAATCCAGTTAACTGATTTTGTCCAAAGTGATCAGAATTCAACTATACCATGCAAGGGTCGTTATAACAAATGTCATATGGCAATTGAAAACCAGTCCAAACACTGCCCATCTAAAATGTAAACAGGAAAACGTGTCTTTGGAAGTGGTTAGAATACAAACTGTTGGCGATGATGAGTAACGTGTTCTGATGTAAGGGGGTGGAGCTGCTGTAGTATGGGAAGTTTTTTTTTGTGACATGGGAGGGATTATTTTATTCCTTTATAAGGGCGAATGACATCTAAAGTATACTTAAACGTTGTTACTGGTCGAACACACCCCACAGTACTGGATTTCGGTAATGATGAACAAAGGCTCTTCCAAAGTGTTATTAAAACAATACACAGTGCTCGAGTTGTCCAACGTTATTTCCAAGAACATAGCGGTGACTTCATAATTTAACCAGCACAATCACTGGACCTCAATTGGGAAATGTTGGAATGTCTCAGTTTCCACCGCTACCCTCTTCAAGTAGCTGTAAACTATCCATACTGTTGGACGAAATGGACTGCTGTCAAACAAGATACGTTCAAGCATCTTGTATCTTCCACGCCGAGTCCAAGCTGTTATTCTGGTGAGAGGTAGTTAACCCAATGTTACGTGAGAACCCTAATAAAATGAACAGTTCCTGTATATTCGACGTCTTATATGATGTCACATACAGTTGGAATGATACTAAAATTTCCAAAAAGTCAAATTGTGACCACGGCCATGATTTACTCCTGGGCCAATCTGGAATATTGATATACACACAAATTTAGAAATTAAAGCTTTTTAAGTCATCGTATTTTTTATTTTTAAAATTGTTGAAAACTTGCTATAGGTGCTATAATATTAAACAAAGACTTGCTATAGGTGCTATATTATTGAACAATGACTTGCTATAGGTGTATATTATTGAACAAAGACTTGCAATAGGTGCTATATTATTGAACAAAGAGTTGCTATAGGTTCTATAATATTGAACAGACTTGCTATAGGTGCTATATTATTGAATAAAGCCTTGCAATAGGTGCTATAATATTGAATAAAGACTTGCTATAGGTGCTGTAACATAGAACAAAGACTTGCTGTAGGTGGTATTATATAGAACAAAGACTAGCTATAGGTGCTATGATATAGAACAAAGATTTGCTATAGGTGCTATAATATAGAACAAAGATTTGCTATAGGTGGTATGATATAGAACAAAGACTTGCTATAGGTGCTATAATTTTGAGAAATTTGCGATTATTAGTTTTGTTTGTTTTTACTTGTGATAAGCGTGTTTCAT
>NW_013665809.1:781769-782922 GCF_000517525.1 Limulus polyphemus | reverse complement strand
GCTATAGGTGCTGTAATATAGAACAAAGATTTGCTATAGGTGGTATGATATTGAACAAAGGCTAGCTATAGGTGGTATGATATAGAACAAAGACTTGCTATAGGTGCTATAATTTTGAGAAATTTGCGATTATTAGTTTTGTTTTGTTTTTACTTGTGATAAGCGTGTTTCATACTGTTTGAATACTTGTGTTACCGAAGGTTTAATTATATCTTTATTTACAAAATAGGACGTTTGTATATTCTCATAGAAATTCCACTCCTTTTCTTTTTCCAGAGACAAAATTTACTAGTGTTTGTAACTCTATAAAGTTGTTATGCTATAAAAAATATTGTTTTGTATTTTTCTCCCTAGCTGAACACCAATTTACTTCTCCACCTCTTTATAGACCTTGGTTTATGCAGTCTATTTGCCTGACAGAAGCTATATTAAGGCTCGTTTTGCATGGCCTTAAGTAAATAAGGTTGTCAAGAGGCTCGTGCCTGATCCACCCCTTAACAAGGTTGGATCCAGGTGCAAGATTGAGAAAGAAATCTGCTCTCATTACTTCAAAACGCAAAAGACCATCTGCCATTTCCTAGACAAGCGTTTTGTTTTCTTCTTGTTTTTTGACGACCAGGTGATATAGATAAGGCGCGAGTTACACGAGGAAGCCAGGTGTAAAGCTGGAACATCATGTGCACGTGTCGTGTGCCTCGTTCAACCTAAGGCTGTATTGGTTGTAGTCCCTTTTATTTTTTTTCTATATAAAATCCAATAATACTTAAATCAGCACCTGTAGGCGTAACTTAATCTCCGCTAAATGTTGGTTGGTCTAATGGAAAAAAAAAGGAAAGCAAGAGCTAACATTAAAGGATGTCTAAGTTTACCCGAGGTCTCGGAACTGTGGTGCGTCTTTGCTAGAAAAATAGCACGCATGTACACGCACACACAGTCGATTATGTATATAAGTACGCAGAAAATCTAAAGTTTTATGTTAATAACACAGGCCTGCGATGGTTTTATTGTCTTGAAATGTTTCCATATACTATAGTAATTCCTGTACGCTGAATCCCAAAATGACATCCATTTTTCTCCATCACGTAGGGATTTTTCACAAAACGTCATATGTACTTTTACTTAAGTGAATCATTTTCATTGAAATCGGGTTACA
>NW_013665809.1:762534-781159 GCF_000517525.1 Limulus polyphemus | reverse complement strand
ATTTATTATTGTACTAACAGAATCACTTAGTATAAAATGTGAAGTTGTAATAATGTGAATTTTATACAGAAATGAAGTAAATATGAACTAGAGATTTAAAATAATTTGGTAGTTTCCCCCCATTAGTCACTGTATTGTATGATTACTTTGTACTAACTCTGTTAGAAGGCTTAGACAGGAAGAAATAATTCGTACACTGTTTAGTATATTTCTGCAATTTATTGAAATATCGTAAAATTTATTTTTTATGTAACTAGTTTTTTTTTAATATTTAAATCAAATAAGTTTAGAGTAAAAAAAAAACTTAACTTTTCTCTGTGCTTGTTTCGTGCTACTTGAAAATCTATGTCGAAAAATGACATGATGATAACCTGGAAAAGTTGATTTGCGTTCTCCCATTACTGGATGTGATTCGAACACGTCACGATTCGGTTGTTACCGTATTCTGTTCGCAAGAAAATAAAACGTGACGGGTGTTAAAAATTTGAAATGAAGTGTCGAAATATTATACGTCTGTATATATATATATATGTATGTGTGTGTGTTATTTGTACATACATAAAGTAAACCCAAATACATATGGAAATATAATCGCATCAAAAACGTATATAAATCGTACAAAATGTCTGCGACAGTAGCTCCCAAAGCCGCGTTATTTATTTTGTGTGATATATTTCTAACATTTTAAAGGTTTCTGAATTGTTAATAATGATTTATTATTCATTTTTACATACGGAGTTGTACAGGTCAGTACAGAAGTATTTTTTTTTGTTTTTGTTTTTAATGTTATTATAATATCATAAAAACATGTTTAATGGGGAAGGATAAGCACGACAGAAGCTGTTTGACTTTTATACGTTTCGAACGGATGTAACATCGACAACTTCCAAACGGAGTGGGATTTGGTGTGACAGACGACCATATCAGAAAACTCGTTTTCGGTCAGTTTGCTGTAAAGATAACAGAGCTTATCAAATGTTTCTGCACTGAATGAGCTCTAGCAAAACGTGCGGTAATAATAATACATTGTGGTAAAATGTATTAAACCCCTTTAAGCCTCTATTACACACTGTAGTTCTGTAGTTGAATGCTCTTACTTCCTGGTAACAGTCTAAATAAACCATGGAATTGTTTTTTGTTGGTTCTCCAATTGAACAGTGTTACTTCAAGGTAACTTACCAATTGATAGCTTACTAAAACATATTTCACGAAACATATTTTTTGTGCAATATAGACCTGTTTAAGTGAGAAATTCAAAGAAAACAATTTTTCTCAGTATTTTCATAATGCGTGCAAATGTGTGTGTGCACCAAACGAACATTGTGACAAAATGTACCAAATGTCGTCACGGATATTGTAATATAGTGTATAGAAAACCTTAAACTTGCACTCTGGGTAACAGACCCAACAATACTCGCGGTACCAGTACACTAGACAGACATTAGGATAGTGGAAGAGACACACGGTAATCGATACAACAGATCGAACTGGCACCTACATAAACTGAAACTGTTATGGGTTATAGCTAGCCGTCTGTAACAGTTTAGGCTTGCTTCTTTCTCTACCTAGTTTTTTAGCATTATCATTCTAGCTTTTCGCGCTGTTGTTCGAAATTCATTCTACAGGAAACAGACATAAAATATTTTATAACAAAAATATTTATGGGAAAGTTTAATTGGAAGGAAAGATACAAAAATATGTTTTACTTCTTCAACTTGTAATACTCCCCAGTGGCACAGCGGTATGTCAGCTAGAAACCGGGTTTCGATACCCGTGGTGGGCAGGGGGCACAAATAGCCCTTTGTGTAGTTTTGTGCTTAATAGCAAGCATCAACACTAAGCAACTTGTAAAATAACGTACATTATCTGCTTCTCAACATTAACCTTTTTTTTTTTTTTCACAAGCTTCTGCTAGACAACTCAGTAAAATTCTGACCTTGGTAGAATGTTGATGACGACCTTGTGCTCGTTGAAATAACAAACTTCTTGGTGTGCTGTGTAGAAATTGCAGAAGAAGAGCATACACTGAAAAATATCGTCATTATAGTGACTACCATAAAGACGTACAAAAGCGTATACATCCACTTATGATTTACGTACATAATTTAGCTGTTGCAATTACAGTACGTTCCCCTTAGCTTGGATATACAGATTTCTTTTGTTTTGTCCTCTGGGATTTAAGTGAGCTAGTAATCGGGGCCACATGCGGCAACACGTGGGAAATGTTTCGTTACAGGAAATTAACAAGGACATACTAGAATGTGTACAATCTTTGTCTGTTTTTCAGCCCAAGTGCTTACGAGGCTTAAGTTCTTTTCTCATAATGTATGACAGTTAGACTATATATATAGTGCATATGTACCTCAAGAGGCCTTTTGTGGGAGATTTGTTTCATAAATGATAATTGTGAAAAGTATGTTAGTAGAAACTTGATTAGAAACCAAATAGGAATAAATTTATCTACTTTAATTTAGCGTGTATTTGACGTGACCATGACCCACTGACTGTCTTCAGGCTGTTCGGTGTACATATTATTTTTTCTATAAGATACGAGTATGTTTCGTGCTTTTTTTTTCGTTAAAAAGCACCTAAAAATATTTTTCAACTTGGAATTAAACGTAGTTCACATTTTGTACTTTTGAGGTACAGTTGGATAACTGTTTTTTTTTTAATAATATCCCTAGTATTTCCATGTTATGAAAAAAAAAAACAGCCATTGAAAATTAAGGGTGGTCCACTGTCGTAACATACATAATTCAGAGCAAATATTCTTCCAAACATACTGTGAACTTTCTTAATAGAAATAATGCGTTTTTTAACTGTATTTTTCATCCCACAGTAGACTTAAGTAAGAATGAAGATTGACAGCATATATTCATTCTTTTCAGTTATGGATTAATGTGTACACATTTAACAAAAAAAAAAATATTTACATAATATGTAACTCTCATGGAGTGCAAACTTTTGTCTACTAAATTATTGTCATTTTAATTGACGGCCATATTTTTATTACTTAACTTATTTGCCCTACCCTACACATCTGTCACCATAGCTGTCTGCTCATGGACTTGGTAAAAAGTTGGGGAATAGATAGCGTTAAGACATTGTATTGAAATAATAGTAGTCCTCGCCCTTCGGGGAAAATTGATTAAATGTCACTTTCAGGTTAATTCGAGCGTGCACGAGTTTAAGCTCGTGATTTTCTTTTGTTGTTGTTTTTAAGCTTGATGGTACACAGATTATTTTTCTTTCATAATAATACTATTGTAACGTTGTTCTTTCGTTGGCGGATTTTATAAAATCATCTGGTGAAAAGAATTCAAATTCCAATTCACGTAAATGATAATAATTTAGTTTATTTCTTTCTTGACGGTTTTGCAAACTGCTTTCATTGTACACTGTTGTAGGCCATGATTAGAAATAATGCTAACCGCACTTCACTGACGTAAAGAATAAAACTTACTTGTACCACTTCACGACTAAAAGAAGAAGAAAAAACTTATTGGTTCGTTATGCCGGCCAGAAAGACTCTACTTTCTTGAGACAAATCTCCAATCTTAACACATATTTCGTGTTTATAATCTACCCTTGAATTTACTAGAAAACTTGATGTAAACTCTTTCAGAATTTTCTAGGTGTTCTAGACTTACCTTATTAAACTTTCCGATCTTAATGTCATCATTATGATCCACACCACTCTCTGGTAAACAAACAAATTACAACGTCAAAAATACATGTTATAACACTGCACCTTTCTGGATGGTGAAGTCCCTTGTACAAGAGTAATATAAAAAAATACATTCCACTAAACTGTTCATTCACCATGTCTTTTTGTTGTGTTTCTCCTCCAAAGCCCGTGGTATACTGACAGGATGGCGTCTTTTCTCTTGTTACTGGTTGTTCTGTTGCTGGGGGAGTTCTTTCTGGGTAGTTGGTCGAGTGAATCCGCTGTTGACTCCATCCTTGTTAATCATTCTGGAGTAGTCTCGACAGGAACTCCGGACTTCTTAACAGGCTAAGTTTCTGTTTAAAGATCTTCTCCGGAGTTAGCCAGTTTGCCATTTTCTCACTGGCGTACTTCTAAAGACGATCACGGTAGATAACCTGTGGATTGGATCGCCCATCCTCTGGATTCAGTAAACCACATCATTGGTTCGTTTCAGTACATCATAAAACCCCTTTGGAGCTTATCCTTTCGTACGGTGGGGTTTGTACCATCATATCATGTCACCTGAATAGTATCCAGTTTTATCAGCATTTGTATCATGGCTGTCTTTTGTTTTATTGCTAGCTGACTTGAGTCTTTCCTAAGTAAAGTCATGTACGACATCTTTAGTCTTCACATTAGCGAAAGCTCTTCCAACCACCAATTCCTCATGATATGCTAGAACAGGGGTTCCCAAACTTTTTAGAATCGCGACCCACTATTCATGACCACAGCTTATGGCGTCCCACTCAAATTTACTGGGCAAAAACATATGAAAGAATATAAAAAATATTATTTATTCATATTTACGTATTTCAATTACATTTAAAAATACTCGCGTATTTTCAATAACATTTCCAGAACTTATAAATGCTATCTAATTGATTAATAATGAGGCGTGTGTGAAGGATGTGCTTGTTTCTTGTTACTGTCAAGAATGGCATTGACATCAACATCAATGTGGGTTAGTTTCAGGCGTAAGGAATTTGACAGTTGAAGTTTATTTCGGAATTTGTTTTTGATTCCTGGCAACAACAGCCTGGCAATGAAAGCCCGAGTCTTGAACTATCTCGACAGACAGCGTTTAATCGAAACTAATGCGTAATTGTAGTATAACTTTTTACGACCCACTAACATTCCGCTTGCGACCCATAGTTTGGGAAACGCTGTGCTAGAGTATTTGGTTCTATTATGCCTCAGTCATTAGGTGAAGAATTATTGCTAACAATTCCTGGCGTACCAATTTAACTTCTTGGTGGTCCAGTGACCACCCTCCTTATTGTCACTGAAAGTTGAAAAGTTCAGCTTCTAATGTACTAATTGCCACGTATTACATAGGGATTTTTCTATTCATAGACTGTGAAGCTATTTGAAGGTAGCCTTACACCGCATCACTGTCCCTGCATGAAATCAGTTTCTACTATGCACTCTTTCTTAATGCCAATTACTCACGTATCGTGAGGTGTAGAGAAGCTTCATATAGTAAGGGTAACTTCTGATGTCTCTTTTGCTGTAACTTTGTGTCCGCTTGCTGTTCAAATCAGTCCTTCTTCTTTCTTTTTTCCCACCTTTTGTTAACAAACTGGGTCAAACAGTTGTAGCTGTAAAACCAGTGTCAATCAGCATACTGCAAGGTTTTCCATCAGTAAGTCCATGAACTAGTGGAGGATTTTCCTCAAATAATGAGATTGTTTTCTAATTTAGGATAAATGGAGTTTTTTTCAGCTGAACTCTATGAATCTGGTTAGTTCCTGTCTTTTTGATATCTGGTTAGCCTTTTATTGTTCATTTGATCTGGTTATTCTCTAAGACACATCCTCAAGACATCGACTCTTTGGCATAATAATAGCCGATTCCTTACAGTCTCTGCTGTAGTGGCCATATTTCCCACAATTATAATAGTCCCCCTCTTTCTGGTATCCTATGGAAGGAGTTCCTATTCCACATGGCATTCCAGGAACTCCTGAGATGATGCAGAAAGAGGTGTGGCTGGTTTAATCTTCACAGTTAATAATTCCTTTTTCAGATGTTTTATTCTGTCCATTAATGTTATTTTATACTTTGGTAATTTTCTTTTCAACATCGTTGATATCTTTCTTTACATTGCTCATGTTTCGTTTTTTTTTGTACATCTTCAATTTCATCATCACAGCCTTTCTGTAATTCTTTGATGCCCTTCCACAGTTTTTCAGAGTTATTATTGTAATCCCTCTGTACATTTCCTATAACTTCACAAGTTTTGGCTTCAATCACTTTTATTTTGACTTAAATTCTTCCATAAGTAATACGTCACTTTCTTTTAACTCCTTCCTTAAATACCTGTCATATTCTTCTAATTTTTTCTTCCTGGTCTTCTTTTAAATTTGTCTCTTTCCTCGTCCCCCAGTGGTTCAGCAACAAGGCTGAAGGCTTGCACCACTAGAAATTAAATTTTGATACCCGTGATGGGCATAACACAGATAGCCCATTGTGTAGCTTTGTTCTTACAAATAAACAAAAATTTCTCTTCTCTTGATTTTATTTAAAATTTCTGTCTTGTTCTTTCAGATCTTCTTTAAATACTCTGTCTCTGTTTCTTTCCATTCTTTTATCGTGTCTATCAAATTCCCTGTCTCACTCTGAGGCTTTGTGACAATCTTCAATGAAAGTTAAAGTTTAATCGAAGTTCTATTTTATTTTCACCAAATTAATCCCACTTCTAACAGTAGTGTTGAAACATTGTTCTTTTGTTGGTGGGTTCTTTTAAATCATCTGGTTAAAATAATTCAAAGTTCTGTCCATATGAACTATAACAAATTAGTTTATTTCTTACTCGACTCACAATCTGAGGGTCGCGGGTTCGAATCTCCATCACACCAAACATGCTCGCCCTTTCAGCCGTGGGGGCGTTATAATGTAACGGTCAATCCCACTATTCGTTGGTAAAAGAGTAACCCAAGAGTTGGCGGTGGGTGGTGAGGACTAGCTGCCTTCCCTCTAGTCTTACACTGCTAAATTAGGGACGGCTAGCGTAGATAACCCTCGTGTAAGTTTGCGCGAAATTCGAAAAACAAACAAAAAACTTTTTAACAAACTGCCTTCACTGTAGACCACGTTTACAAATGACACTAACTACACTCGCTAACGTAAGGAGTAAACTTACTTACACCGCTTCACGCCTGAAACGGCAAAAAAAATAAATACTAATACCCTTCACTGGCTAGAAACAACTATCTCGTATTTTTATCTACCCTTGATTTTACTAGAGAACCTTCTACATGTTTTAGACTTATTAATCCTTCTGATCTTAATGTGATTTGGGCCTGGCATGGATTGGTGATTATGGCTCTTGACTTGCAATTTGTGCTTTGCGGTTTCGAATCTCTGTCACCGAACATGCTCATCCTTTCAGCCGTGAGGGTTTTATAATGTGACGGTTAACCCCACTGTTCGTTGGTCAAAGAACAACCCAAGAGTTGGTGGTGGGTGGTGTTGACTAGCTGTCTTCTCTCTAGTCTATCATTGTTAAATTAGGGATAGTTAGCCCCCGAGTAGCTATGCGCGAAATTCAAAACAAAACTTAATGTAATCATCACTTTTACCTATATTCCAGCGATAAAACACTACCGATGGGTAATGTCATAAATTTGAACGTTATGGCTACTTTTCACTAACATATTGCACGACTTCCTTAATCTGCAAAATGTAAGAATTCGCTTTTAGTATGAATGCAAAAAAAGATCCATCTAATTTATTTAGTTAGTCGTATATATCGTTAGTCGTTCTGTTAACTGAACATATAATTGAGCAAGTCTTACAAGGCGTTCATAGTCCTCAAATTTGAGCAATATTAAAAAGTTATGTGATTCTTCTCTGCTAATGCATTTCACATTCCAGTTTCCTGTTGGGAACTGGCAGATAATTGTATCAAAGCCTTGTAACTGTACTCGCCAAATTTGACGGAAACGTCGGAGCTTCTCTTCTGTGGCCCTAAACAGTTAACCAATCAATGTGGCATGCGTTCTTTTCAAACCGATGTTTATTTATTGTTGCTGTCCAGGAAAATGGATATAGTAAGAATCATTCAGTAACATGGGCCCTGTGTTTTATGTGCTCGGGAAAGTGGACCACATGCTTAAAAGTCTCCCCCTCCCCTTAGTGGCTCAGCGGTAAGCCGGAGGGCATAGAACGCTAAAAACGGGGTTTCGATACCTGTGGTTGGAACAGAAAGACGATTGTGTTGCTTTGTGCTTAATAAAAACTAAAAAAAAACAAAAAACGTATGTTTAAAATTGAAAATAAGGTAACTATGGTTTTCAAATGTTACATAACAGCACATTTTCTGTCTATTTTTGATTTTTTCGCTTTTTCTTCTTTGAAATTCCTAGCAGTTTTATCCAAGACTTCGAAGTTTAGAAATTTAATGAGTGATACATGGACCGTCAGTGTTCCACTTACATGTGTGTACTTATACCGTGATACGTGCGTTTGTTCTTTTTTGTAATTACCCCATGGTAATAGGTACAAACGAATCAAATCGACAGTGCCCCCCAGTCTGTGGACTTACAACGCAAGAAACCGGGTTTCGATACTCGTGGTGGGCAGAGCACAGATAGCCCTTGTGTAGCTTTGTGTATAATTAAAAACAAACAAACGAATCAAATCGACAGAGGGCAGAGTTTAAAAGTAGCAAAATAAATTTTGTTCTACGTATTTATAATAACATCTTAGTTTAATTTAATTCTAAAATTACTTATTTTAGAGTCCCAGTGGTTCAGCGGTATGTTTATAGACTTAAACGCTAAACTCCTGTAAATGATTTCTCGTGGTAGACAGAGCGCATAAAGCTCGTTGCGCTAAAACAAAACAAACGAACTTATTCTCAAGCGGTAAAAATAAAATAAAAAATAAAAGTTTTATTGAACTTGTGCGTAGCGAAATGTTATTTTAACCCCCTCTGTTAGCCTGAGAATGCAGGAGTCAACGGGTTATTACTTGATTTTCATAGAGTTAAACTCGTGGATGCTCCAATATTCAAGTAAAAAGCAGGTTCCAACGTTGTAAACCCTGGGCATTAAGTGACTAGAGATACTTCTTAACCTGACGTTAATATTTGGTTTCCAAAAGTTTTGTTAGAGACCTCCTACTGGATGTTAATGGCAAGGCTATACACGTGCTTTATAAGACAGCAGAGCAGCTGGTGTACGAATGGAGACAGAAGCTTCAAGGTGCATTTGTTAAAAAAAAGAAGAAAAAACTATATTCTTCTCAGTAACAACAGCCACAGTGATGACTGACTTAAGACCATGTTTGTATTCATCTTGCCTCCTGCTGTCCATTGGCAAGGAGCCTGCAATGATGGGATGAAGAAAAAAACTGCTGGATGGAGCTTCTGTCGCCAGCTTGGCGTTTATGACTTTAGCAACACGTGTGATACGCTCGGGGTAGGGAACAACGGTTCGGCAACCTCCCCCATTGCTGGCCCCGGCTGACACTAGCACTTGGAGATTGGTCTCCGCTCTAGAAACGGTGAATCACAACTAGAAAGCTAGTGCACGTGTGTCACCGTTTCTGTGTCAGTTTCTCCAGAGCGGTTTTATTAAAATACCCTCTCCCCCCACGTCATACGCGTTTGATAAAGGCTGTGTAAGGTGGAAATAGAAGGCACTTTCTAGCTGTTTGATGTGTATGTATATGTGTTGGTGTGTGTGTGTGAGCTTATGGAGCGGTTAATGATGTGTTTACATGCCATATGGAAACTATAAATTCTTTTTTTCTTTTATTTTTACATGCCGCATATGGTTTGATTGCTCAGTAGATCTTACAACTTTCTTGATGAATGACAATATCAGTGATAACTGGTAGCAGGTTTTATTACATTAAAGCCCAGACGCTGCTAATTTCTAGTTAACAAAAAAGCTTTACAGTTCCTTAAGGACATATTGAGTTTCTTTTCCATTAAAAGTATAATTTTAAGTATGTGATCGTTATGTTTGATTTAACAGTCAGGGGAGAAGTTGGATGCTTGTAACTCGATTTCATTATATAAAAGTACTATTAAACGCGTGGGATATTATCTACAAATCGCTGTGTAATGTGTATTAGGTCATAAAAGCACTATTTTCTGAACAATAGGTGTTTAAATTATCGCGTCTTATATACGATTCCCGATCGATCTGTTTCCTGTCATTTTTAAATCAACTGAACATTGTTTCGTTGAAAAGGATAACACGAAACTTACAAAAATCATACAAAACTGAAAAGAATGTGTGTGTATACGTGTGGATGTTCATTCTTCACGCAGTCTCCATGTGGTAGTTATCCGTGTATAAAACTCATCGCTACTGGAAGCTTAATGGACCAATCAGCTTGAGTTACCCCACGTGTACGTATATAATAGACACACTGCTTGGCATAACCTAGTACTTCGTCCGTTCAACAGTGTAGAGAATTAGCTTAAAAGTTACGACTGTTCAGGTTAAATTTAGTTGTTTTTTATTTCTTAATATTACAAAATCTAAAGATAAAAATCTGGAATTACAAAGCTGAACTAAGTATACTTTTGTTTATCCAGTTAAGAAGAGAACAGCTTCAGAGAATGTCATCAAAACTTAACTGTGTGATAACATTATTTCTTTATATTTACAAATTTCAATTTCGTTCTGAATATCTAAATACAATGTTGTGAAAGAAAGGCTTCATCATTATCAATTATTCAATTTTGGAAGCACTTTTGGTACACCCAGTTTGAAGGGGAAGTTTATTGTACGTGACTGAATATATTTGTTGGCTTTATCTGATGAAAAAACCTTGATCTGTCTCTAAGGAAGTTCATCAATATTATGCTAGTCTGTGTTTGATAATGAGGCGCTGAAAAAAAAATCGCCTGTCAATGCTGAATTTCGTATCGCTTTGGCGCGTTTCTGGTAAGCACAAGTGCTCGGCTGGTTAAGTTTCTCTTGCTTGACTGAATCACTCGTCTAGAACGTGTTGACCTGTGTCTACTTTGTTGAAGTCAGACTTTTTATTTTGTTGTGATTCAGTATGACCTTGCACCCGATGTAGTCATACACGATGAGCCAGTCAATAACAAGTTGAAAATTCAATCTTCCCGGCGTCCAGCGTCTTGGCCACTACACCGACTTCTTTGTCTGCCAATGAGAGAGAAAGTGAGCCCCACATGAGCTCGCTCTTGTTAAGCAGGCAGGCGCAGGAATACAGAAGATTAACGTATCAGGATCCGAACGTGACGACGAAAAGCCGCAGTCTTGAGAGGCTTGCCATGGCGGCAGTAACTGCGGCTTTTTCCCCGCCTTGTGAACGACGAACAGGTCAGTGGGTAGCTGAACCATCTGACCTCAGAAACGACACCGACGACGAATTGCTCTCTGACCCCGGGATTGAAGTAGAGGATGATGCAGATGCTGACGTAAGTTTTTGGGAATATGTATTTATAATGTAACGTAACGAAGTTAATGGCCATTTACCACCGTGTAAATCTTATAGCTGTAACACCTAAGAACGAAATATTGATTTGCTATGTGAACTAACTTATGCGTTACTGAAAACTACAGATGTATTCGAACATACTGTGTAAGTATACACCATAATTATACTTAATAACAATGCATCTACCGTGCATCTCAGTAAGTAATAGATAAATGTTTAATCTTTAGATGTGTAATAAAATATACTTAAATGCTCTCCTGAGCGACGTTCTAGTTAGATTGATGGTTAGATGCAGAATTTTGCATAATCGATTAGTCTTTGATCCAGTTTTCTGTTGGATTCGGATACTACTAGGATTGAAGCCTCAAACATACCAATCATATAATACCCCCCCCCCCTGTTGATTAGTATGTTTCCTTATTCCTAAGCTAATTACTAACGGTACGAAAACAAAGTACTTTGTACTTATTAATATTTTTTTAACCATTGCGAAGACTTCCATACGCTTCAAAACGAGACGTGAAACGTTATAGCTGTGTCGTCAGATGTATTCATACGTCAATGAAACTGAGCACCCACAGCTTTAGGAGCATGTGCTTAGGATCCCTCCTCTTCTTCCGTCATCAGCTAACATCGTGCTCCCGAAATAATTAGTCAGCAAGGCCAACTGAGTCATCACTTAATAAGAGGTGAATCACCTGACTCCCCCAAATAGAGTTGTGGGGGTGAGAGAATATGTCAGGAAAATCGTAGTCGAGTAAAACTTCTAAAGCGTTACTCCCTCTGTGTTACTATGAACTTGCCCATCTTATAACAGAATTTATGTTTTACTTTGGTAACCATATGTTTTTTTCTAGAAGTCTTGTCTGCATAGATAAACATGTGTATGCTATGCATGCATTTAACAAACGGCTAGGCCTGCTAAAATTTCTGGTTGTATTATGTACACTGCAAGAACGTGTCTTATATCTTTGGACAGTTAGTAATATTGATTTTGTTATTAATAAGGACTCCTGGGTGAAAGATACGAAAAATGTGTAATAATATGTCAACCATATGTCAATGGATATCTGCTATATCCATTGTCGAAGAGACCTCTATATTAGCAAATCGCATAACAACTGTTACTCGTGTGAACTGCGAACTGGATTAGGTTATGTTTAAGTAATCACTTTAAGTATTATTTTGTCTTAATATGCATAGCTGTTACGTTGTACAGTCTATTCGTTATTCTCATCAGTTTAGTATAAATTCCTAAACTACTTAAATGCGCTGAAGTTTTGTAAAAATTTAACAACTACACAGTGGTACTCTTGATGGGAATAGTTTTTCAGTTCTGAATGGAACCGAATTAACAGATGTGGCGTTTTTTACAGATCTGTAAATGTACTAAATCCTTCGTCTTATCAGTAAATATTAGAAGGAAAATAAAGTATTTAACTGTGAAATAAATTCCTTTGTTTTGAAATTTTGCGTTCAGGGCTATACTAATATCTCAGTTAAAAATAAGTAAATGATTTATTAAACCACAAAAGTACATATCATCATAAAGCCATAAAGGGTAGTTATATCTACGTACACTTTAGTGTAACATATCATCATAAAGCCATAAAGGGTAGTTATATCTACATACACTTTACTGTAACATATCATCATAAAGCCACAAGGGTAGTTATATCTACATACACTTTACTGTAACATATTATCATAAAACCACAAGGGTAGTTATATCTACATACACTTAACTGTAACATATCATCATCAAGCCACAAGGGTAGTTATATCTATGATGATATGTTACAGTAAAATGTATGTAAAGCCACAAGGGTAGTTATATCTACATACACTTTACTTTAACATTTTTACATAAAGTTTAAAACATTTAGATTTTTTTTTTTTTGGCTTTTTCTGAAGTTTCATGTTTATCAGCCGTTGTTTCTTATGCTGGTTAGTAAACATAATCAAATATATGAGAAAATTAATGTGACCTGAGGCCAATTTCTTGTGTCACACCAATTCACTTTCCTTACGTAAAAGACGTTAATACACTTTTATTCTCCAGGAAAACAAGTAACCACAGAACTTCTTGTGGCAGACTGCAAAAATCGATTTCTCTGTCTGATTAAAAATCAATTGATTATCTTCTATTAAACGTACATTGATGAAGATCACATGAAATATCATTCTGAACATGTTCTACTTTAAAACTTGAACTCTGAATACTTTGTTAATGTCAAAACAATCTAAGATTTCAGACAGAGCTTTTCTTGTAATCTATTTCTGACTTCTAAGACTAGGTTCACACTCCTTTTTTTTTGGTTGGAAACTCTGAATACTTTGTTAATGTCAAAAAAATCTAAGATTTCAGACAGAGCTTTTCTTGTAATCTACTTCTGACTTCTAAGACTAGGTTCACACTCCTTTTTTTTTTGGTTGGAATTTAATCCTGTTGTCCCATCATAGCGGTAAGTCTGAAGGCTTATAACGCTAAAACCGAGTTTCGACATCCATAGCCCATTGTGTTGCTTTGCGATTAACAACAAAACTAATTTATCGGGTAAAACTGTTTTGATATTACTGACCAATGAAATAGTCAACTAATTTAAGCTATATTATAAGCTATAATTGTAAGGTACATTCTTTGGCTAAACCAACGATAAAATCTTATCCGTACGCCTTACGACACGACAATTTTGAAACATGTCTGCCATAATGTTCAATGCATTGTGGATAGCATAAAGGGGAGAATGACTGGAATGTAATTCAGAATTGATGATTTGGATATAACCTGTGATTAGTTCAGTTCCCGAACAATGAATAATTCAGTTATCTGATACTTTTCGTTTTGTCTTTTATTTTTACTCATGATTCAAGTTCCAGAAATCAAGCCATCATGCATGCTCTATTTCTTATCTAAAACTATACCTGTTTTGGGGCAAAAACTGACCTTTCCTCGTGTGAAATACCTGTATTGAATAAAGCATATAAAAGCACCCGTAGACTAAACAAAGAGCTACATAATGTAGCTTTTAAAGGAGACTAGCTTAATTACGCAAGGACTAAACATAGAAAAAACACACACGAAAAACATCGAGATTTTAATGTAGGAACACCTGTATGAGAGTCTGTTTACTTTTGAGATTAATTTCTAATTTGATTTCTTTTGTTAATTTTTCTGATTTAGGTTTAAATTTTACTATATCTTGTCTGTTAGGAGTTTTGGGAGAATTGGGTACAGTGATGTTTGGGGAAAATAAGACACTATAATTTGAAGCATCTCCAAAACACTGTAGCTATGGAATTAAAATAAGTCGTATTTTATGCCTTCAAACAATACTGAGTTTGCACAATTTTCCCTGTTTTGCTGTTGAACAGATTTAATTATATGCTAGCGTACATTGGCGGTTTCTAGTTAGAATAACGTTTTTCGTTTTGGACGTTATCCGTGGCATATAAATAAAAAAACAACAACATTTGATATCAGTACTTTTTAAAGTAAAAACTTACTGAACATAATATTATGTATGAAGTTAAAGGATAACAACTCGAGCTCCAATTACGTATTGATTGTTTCTAAAAGAGCTTTCGTCAGTGCCCACCAGTGGCTCAGCGGTAAATCTGCAGGCTTTCCACGCTAAAAATCGGGCTTCGATCACAGATAGCCAACCCTTTTTTTTTTACATTCTCAAAACTTTGGAAACGCTTTGTGAAGCATGCGCACAGCGAACATGTGGTTGCTTTATTTAGAAGATGAACGCCGACATGTTTCATTCTTAAACAATACTCGTTTATACCCGTGTTAAATTTAAAACAACTATTGTTATACTTTTTGGTAGGGCCAATGTGTTAATTCTTTATCACTGGCTTTTGCTTAACGAATATCCTACACTGTTCTGGGCAAGATTGTTTAATGTCGTGTTTTACAATGTAATACGGTGACAAGCTTTCCACCGCTGTTATCATCCGTTTCCAGAATATTGTGGACAAAAATTTCGCATCAAAAATTCAGCTCACAAAATATGAGGAGGATATATATATATATCTGTGTGTGATCTTATTGAGCGTAATGATAAATCAAAAATATTAAAAGGACCACCAGGTTCGGAATACCGTATTTTATAAAATCTTTAGTTGGGTGGAAGCGCTTTTGCCAACCATAATAAAATACAATACATAAATACCTTTTAACAAAATCAAAATGTTTATACAACAAATACATTTCCAGTAAAAATATTTGGACAAAAATATAAATGAACCAACTAAAGATATTAAAAAATACAGTATTTAGAACCTGGTGGTCCTTTCAATATTATATATATATGTGTTTGTATATATATATATATATATATTCATGATATTGAGTTTCAAGCGTAGTTTTACTTGTGTCGTGTGTGTGTGACATTATCATCTTTCTATTAAAATATCCAAAACGAAAACTGTAACTGGTCTTTCAAAAACTTTTTTTTTACTTTTAGATATTTGCGCTAAGCTACACAGCCGTTATCTGCATTGGTCGTCCCTACATTCGAACTGACAGATTAGAGGGAAGGCACCTAGTTAACAGCACCCACACTGCCAACTCTTCTAACATTCTTAGGGCCTCAACGATTTTGCGGCAACGGGACACGAACCATTTACCCTCAGATTCATAGCGGGCTAACCTTTGAGCAACGCCCGACCCCTTTTTGTTGGAACCGTTTCCGTGGGTTGCAGCATTTTTTTTTTCCGTATTCAATTAATGATCATTTCCTGACCCAACTCTACTGTTGATAAAGTGGAAGTGGAAATTGTGTATGTGTGGTCGTTGCTCCTACGCTAAACAGAACAAAAGTACACACTTTCGTTGTCTCACCTCTGTGAAGCGTGTAATATAACCCTTGTTGTTTATCGTTGGATTTTAATACGTTGTGTGTATGCAAAATGCGTTCGTTGTCTTTCAAGCGTACGTAATGAATGGCATTTCCTGACCACCATTACGTGTTGAAAACAATTACCCCCCCCCCCCGTACATTAAATAAAAGCTTATTTACCCGAGTGAATGACTCCTGCTTGTAACGATCTCACAACTCCCACCGACGTGTTATAGGTTCTAGTTTCAATAATACTTAGAATTAAATAAGTCAAGTAACAGATCTTTTAAGTGTCTTTGAACATGCCTGCTTAGCGAGGCGCTCCAATCTTTGAGAAATTAACCTCTGGATGAAAACAATATCTGTTGGTGGCGTCGCCCTTTTTTTTTCCAGTTACATTCAGTTCTGTTCATAAGAATACTTTAACAGATTTACTAAAATATGTTTTTTTAGTTACCTAAAACCTTTCTTAAACCAGAAACTAATAAAACGTGACCTTGTAAAGGCAAATTATTTTATTTTCAAACGAATAATATATGAGATCGACTATAGACATATTAAGAAGCTACAGCATTAAAATAATTGGTTTAACTTGCATATGTACACATACACACGCGCAAATAAACACACACACACACATATATATATTGCTTAGCACTTGTACTTATTCAGTCAGGCCCGGTATGGCCACATGGTTAGGGTGCTCGACTCGCAAACTGCGGGTTCGAATCCCCGTCACACCAAACATGCTCGCCCTTTCAGCCGAGGGGGCGTTATAATGTGACGGTCAATCCCACTATTCGTTGGTAAAAGATTAGCCCAAGAGTTGGCGGTGGGTGGTGATGACTAGCTGCCTTCCCTCTAGTCTTACACTGCTAAATTAGGAACGGCTAGTGCAGATAGCCTTCGTGTAGCTTTGCGCGAAATTCAAAGCAAACAAACTTATTCAACCTAGTTCAAATTACAAAATGAGGACATTGTGGTTTCGTTTGTAAAATACCTGCTTCATTCCCGTGCACGAATTTGTGAGCGAAATATACTCCTTCATAGGTCAGCTTGTACGTGACGTCAGATCTTCTGGTGTGACGAAAGAATCTGTTGAATTAGCGTCTAGTTTTTTGCTAAATGTTTTACATATCCCCCCATCTTCCTTTTTGGTTGTGGATTGGTTGTTCTCTGATTGATTATAGATATGTATATACCTACTACATTTCAGGATATCACATCCAAATGGATATGTATAACGAAAGTTAAATCAGTTCGTTTTTTTGTTTGTTTTTTATGTTAGATTTGGTGATTTTATCTCATCAAATAGTCAAGGCTGATTAGAACGATTTATCGCTTCATTGTCGATGAAGATTGTTTTAAGGAATAGTAGTTGAGTCTCAAGAAATTAACCGTAGCCATAGATATAAAGACCTACGACCCGAGCAGAAGCTAACCTTGATGTCTAACGTGTTTTCACCTTGAAATTATTGTGAGAGGGAAATAATAGTAGCATGATCCATTGTGCCTGATTTTCATTGTCAAAAGTTATCGTGCGTGAACGTGAAAATAAAAGGCGAACTTAACAACATGTTGTTATTTTCAACTTTTTTTTAACGTCAGGGTTATAATTAAGTGGCTGGGAAAGTATACAAAATAGAACAGTCACCAACTCCAATTTCCAAAGGGCTTAATATTTCCTTCTCTTAAAGTCTTACAGAAAAACTAGAATTATAAGTACCATGGAATTATAAGTACCACGTTCAGACTATTTAATATTAGTATAAAACTATAGGTATCAGTTGTGAGATTTTTTTTTTTCGATTCGTCCAGTAGCCAACTCGATTAATGTTAATTGTATTTCCAATGTAGTGCTTTAATCGTAAATTATTTACAAAACACGAACATTTATGTGAGGAAACGAACAATGGAAAAACTAGTAATAGTATTAATTTTTTCGAACCAAATATGGATTAATACATATAAAAACTGCTGTCTATTTCGTGTGTGTGTGTATAAATTATGGTAGTTTCGAAGCCGATTTCAATCTGATTAGTGATATACAAGCTCTGAACGATCACCGTTCAATGAAAGATTGAAGGATACCGCTCACGTGGACGACAGGCTTGAAGATGGACGACGACATCAAAGAGCTGACCGGATTGTCATTGGCCCAGTACACCCAACAGGGCAAGGAATATGAACCTATAGAAGGTTATGATGTCACAAACCGTGGTCTCCAACCCTTAGCAATGAAGAAGGAAGCAGACGAGACGAGTGACATACATAGTTTCTTCTGTTTCCTGTTCTATCGTCTTAATAAACTGTAGTTTTAGTTCGGATTACATTTTGCAGTTTTAATATATGTGACTCAGGCTTGAAGCACCGAGCTTTCCCTCTTTATTTGCAACTATGTACATACATACTACAGCTATATTAACGGAGTTTGACATGACCTAGTGGTTAGGGTGCTCGAATCGCAATCTGTGAGTCGTGGGATCGAACCCCGCCACCGAACATGCCCACCTTTTCACCTGTGAGAGCGTTATAATTTGACAGTCAATCTTTCTATGTTGTGGTAAATAGTAGCCCAAGAGTTGGCGGCGGTTGGTGTTGACTAGCCGCATTCCCTGTAATGCAGGGATTCTCAACTTTT